>NC_056735.1:775851799-775869299 GCF_019279795.1 Protopterus annectens
TGGAACCCCAGACCGCTTCGGATTCTCAATCAGAGAGTACTAGGCCAACGCAGCCATTTTCTTTAGGCCCTACCGACAACATTGCAGAAGGAGAAGCAGGTGCTGTGGAAACACCTTCGGTTACAGAAGGTGTCTTTAGACCGACTTCTCTCACCATAAAATCTTATGCTAAGCTTAAGACTCCTTTAAAACCTAAAAAGACTGTACATCAGTCTCCAGTTCAAGGCCCCATGCCTAAGAAATAGATGCTTAAGATGGCTGAAGATTTGATTACTCTGATCAGGGGCTCCCAACCCCCCCAGACAAAAGGCCAAGACAAGAGGAGAATTATGCTTCCTCTGATCAAGTTTCTATTTCCTCAGACTTCTCTGAGGAACAGGATTACTCCTTTCCCCCTTATGAAGATTCTGATGCTGAAGACTCCATTCCCTCAGCATCTCCCCTGAAGACTATTCCTTTGGGGAAACCTTACATACCATGAGGGAACATTTCCACTGGGAAGGTCAGGATTACTCCGACTCAAAGAAGAGGCTCCTAGAATTTCATTTACTTCCCCAGCACAGAACTCTTGCTATCCCTCCAGTTTTAGACATTGTGGATGATGTTTACTTAGAATCTAGTCTAAATCCAGATTCTCTGCCTCCTGCTCCAGCCAAACCAGACAGATATTGTAGAGTGCCTGACTCACACAAATTCCTTTACAAAAGCCCTGTTGCTGACCCAGAAACAATCTCCCAGGGTCCCAAACGGGCTAAGGCTTCTATGGCTAAAAATCCTGTGCCCTCTGAAAGGGACTCTAGAGCACTAGATAGGTGGGGGAAGAAGGTTTACACCTCAGCTACTCTAGCTATGAGAGCATTAAATTGTCAATTTCACATGCTGAAATATCAGCAATTCCGAATGTCTCAATTAAAACAAAAGATGAGCACACACATTCAACAGTCTGAATTCAAGAAAATGCAAGATCTGTTGCATGCAGCTGAACAGGTGGGCAAACATAATTTACAATGTGGATTTGATTCCTTGGAAGCTTCTTGTAGAGCAGCTGTTACTGGGTCTGTCATACTCAGGCATGCTTGGTTAAAGGAACAAACTTTGCCTGATCATGTTAAAGCAAAATTACTAGATGCACCTTTGCAGCAGGATGTCTTATTTGGTGTCAGAGCAGAAGAGGTTTTAAAGAAACTGGAGGATAAGGCAAAGTCTGTGCAGACGGTCAAGGATTTCTTACAGGTACAACCCCCTCGTTTCAGTAGAAATTGGCCAACAAAAAATTGGTCCCTTCTAGCTTCTGACAGGCCACAGAGGGGTAAATACAGATTCCCAAGGGGCAGAAGTCGAGCACAAATTTCTTACAAACCTCGCCCGTGGGGCACTGAAACACAGAAGGGAGGAGAAGACATGCCCCAAACCACTAGAAGACAAACACAATGACTTAACCCTCAAACTGCCAAGCAAAACTCTCTTGGCAGCTCCCTTGCGAGGAAAATTAGCATTTTTTGCAGACAACTGGCACATCATCACAAAGGACAAATGGGTCCTAGACATTATCTCACAAAGATACAGATTCCATTTTCACACCTTGCCAAGGATAAAAGGAATGCCAAACCTGCCACAAAATCAATGGGCAGAGGCACAAAAACAAATTGCAGCTCTCATGGACATGACAGCCATTCAACTGGTGCCTACACAGGAGCTAGGCCAAGGATTCTACTCAAGGCTCTTTCTAGTCCCCAGAAAGGACAATGCATAGAGATGCATTCTGGACCTTTCAATTCTAAACACCTACTTGCAAGTACCCAAATTCAAGATGCTAACACTACAACAGCTTCTTCCCATGTTGGGCAAGAAGGCTTGGCTAGTAACTTTGGACCTCAAGGAGGCATACCTGCATGTCCCTATCAGACAAAATTGCAGACGATACCTCAGTTTCTTTGCAGGTTCAACCCATTACCAATTCTCTGCACTGCCCTTTGGCTTATCTACTGCACCCAGGGTCTTCACAAAATGCCTGGCACCAGTAATTGCATACTGCAGACAAAGAGGAATTCAAATATACCCATACCTGGACGACTGCCTCATCCAAGCAGAAAGCAACGACTTTCTCTTACAACATCTGGCATTTGTCAAACACCTTTTAAGTTGCCTAGGGTACACAGTAAACGAAAAGAAATCAAAACTAGTGCCCTCACAAAACATGACATTCCTGGGTGCCAGCTTGAATACAACAGCCCAGATGGCTTATCTCACGCCAGACAAGCAACTACAACTAACTCAATACTTCAAAATAATGGTAACAAAGACCCAACTCCCTGCAAGAAAAATTCTGCAGGCCTTGGGATTCATGGCATCTTGCATACTACTAATACCATTTGCAAAACTGCATATGAGGAAATTACAATGGTACCTGAAAAGCATACGGACTCAAGACAGCCACAGCTTGGAAACAATGATACGTCTCATTCCCTGCCTTCAACAGGAGTTTTTGTGGTGGTCACAGGCATGTCACCTCAACAAGGGTCAGCCTTTCACCTTACCCCCCAGCCAGGCAAACTATGACAACAGATGCATCGGACTATGCCTGGGGAGCACACATGGCAGGACAGTGCGTTCAAGGCAAATGGACTACAAATCAAAGATATCTGCACATCAATCAAAAAGAAATGCTAGCTGTACAGAATGCTCTGACAGCTTTCAAGGACCTATTACATCCAGGACAACTTATAATAAGGACAGACAGTACCACAGTAATGTTGTACATAAACAAGTAAGGAGGTACACACTCCTACCCTCTATGCAGGCAAGCAATGACCTTGTGGAACACAGCACTGACTTACCAAGTTCAATTACAAGCACAATTCCTGCCAGGAAAAAAGAACACATTGGCAGACGATCTAAGCAGAAACATCATGGATCCCCATGAGTGGAAACTGGATCCACAAGTATTTGCAGTGATAACTCAAAAATGGGGCCGCCCAGACATAGATCTGTTTGCCAACTCCCAAAACTATCACCTACCAAAATTTTGCACAAGGGCATTCCACCATCAAGCTTGGAAAGTAGACGCACTCTCATTCAGTTGGAAAATGTTGACAGTATATGCCTTTCCTCCACTACCCCTTCTAACAAAGGTGCTACTGAAAGTCAGAATGGAGAGACCACAAATGATACTCATTGCCCCAGCACTGGTACCCACTACTAAAGAACATGGCCCAGGGCCCACCATGGATTTTACCACAAATTCCTCATCTGCTCACACAGCAAGACAGCCAGATTCTACACAGCCAGCTCAAGACCTTAAATCTGGCTGCATGGCAAATCATCTAAACAACCAGCCAGCCCCTGTATCACAAGCTGTTATGGATGTCATTCTGGAGGCTAGGAGGCCCAGCACCAGGAAAGCCTACTCAGACAAATGGAAAAGATTTTGCATCTGGAACCAAGCTAAAGGCCAAAATCCCCTTGAGCCAGACATACATCAGATTCTACAATATTTAACTGAGATGTTACACAAAGGTCTTTCCTTTTCATCTATTAAAATCCACACCTCAGCTATTTCAGCTCTCTACAACACGGATCCTCCCTTATTTTCACATACACTTCTAAGGCAGTACCTCAGAGGGGCCAAAAATATAAGGCCTCTTAGGAGAGCACCCACGCCAACTTGGGACCTCAACTTTGTTCTGGAAAAGCTTACGCTACCACCTTTTGAGCCAGCTTTCTCAGCTGATTTAAAGTTTATATCATGGAAAACTGCCCTGCTGCTAGCAATTACTTCAGCCAGAAGAGTCTCAGAGCTACAGGCACTAATGGCAGTGGAGTCTTTCCTCATTTTTCATCAAGACAGAGTCTCTCTACGAAGTAACCCCTCCTTTATGCCAAAGGTGGTATCCAGTGTGGCTCTAAATCAAACCATCCATTTACCCACCTTTTTTCCAAATCCACAGAACAAAGGAGAAAGACTGCTGCACTCCTTGGACATTCACAGACAATTACGTTACTACTTGGATAAAACTAAGGCTTTCAGAAAATCTGACCAGCTCTTTGTATCCTATGCTATAGCATCACAAGGAAAGGCGATCTCAAAACAGACCATTTCAAAATGGATAGGACATTGCATAAGTTTTTGCTACACCCATCAGGGAAAACCAGTTCCTGCTAGCATAAGGCCCCACTCCACCAGGGCAGCAGCTACATCTACAGCCCTCCTCAAGGGGGTGCCAACCAAGGATATTCTGGAAGCTGCAACTTGGAGTTCAGTACACACCTTCACCAAACACTGTCACTTACCACTATACTCTAAGACTAGAGCTGGCTTCGCCACTGCAGTTTTGCAGGGCCTACTAGCCTCTTCTACCCCTGTTCGATTCCACCTCCCATCCTTAGCTTTGGGATTCAACCCAAGTGTGATGACTGCAGCAGGGTAACACGATGAACATAGTACAGTTTTGTACCTACCATAAATGTAGATGTTCGAGTGTTCACCCTGCTGCAGTCCAGGTTACCCTCCCTCCATCCCCTCTGATCTAACTGAAACCTTTCTATGCCTTTATATCTGATACAACCTTAGTGGTGTATTTGCTTATAGCTGGAGGTATGATTTTGTTTGTGCTTCACTTTTATTATTGGTACTATGTAGTGACCTCCTATTGGGGGGGCACCTGACATCTGGGGCAAGAAAAACTGAAGAAAATGGTGTTGGATGCCTCTTTTATACCCCTGGCACACTGACGTCAGGGAAGAAGTGACAGCAACCGATGCCGGACCAAGACTTTGGAATTCAGGCCGACTGCGGGACCGCCTGACTACAGGATAACCCGTGTGTGATGACTGCAGCAGGGTGAACACTCGAACATCTACATTTATGGTAGGTACAAAACTGTACTTTATCCCCAGTGAAACAGTAGGTCCACATCATATACCACTAGCTCCACAGTCAGTTGTAAGCAGTGCCAAGGTCAACAGAGACTAGGCTGAAGACCTGGAAGTTTAGAGAGAAAACAGAAGAGTTCGGTGAACCACTCAGGGGTCTAGCACCTTTGGATGAAGGGGAGATAGGTGGATTTGAAGAATAGCAGCACCTCAAAACAGCATTTGTGAGTACTATAGAACACCTATCCAGCCTAGCCAGGCATTGTGTGCCTGCCATGAAGCCCAGCAGCCCTGAGGAAATAGGCTCTTATAAGCTTACAACGTTGCTAAAATAATGGTAGTTAAAGCTTATGATGTAATGCCAGGAAGTCATCAAAAGAAAGAAGGATTGCAGTAAAAAGCGGGAGCTAGAAAAGACTGACCAGGCTAAGAAGGAATACTGGGTGGCTAGCAAATGGGCTGAGAGAGCAGTTGCAATAGCAAAGAATAAGGCATCACAGGCCCTCTACCAGCTTCTGGAAAGTGACTCAGTACATGGCACAAATAAACACTTAGGTTGCAAGACAAAGAAAGATAAAGAAGATGGTCATCAGACACCCTTCATAAGGGATGCCAGCATCGTGATCTATTTAGATCCAAGTTGGGTAAAGTAAGTGATAGTTTTTTCTTGTATTTTTAGTGAGTGTGTGTGGTCGTTAGTTAACCCTTTCCTCCCCTTCACTGTTTGTCTTTTTTTTTGTGTAAAAAAAAGTTAAAGTTAGTAAGGTAGTGTAGTAGGCCTACCCGACCTTAGTGTGTGTGTGTGTGTGTGTGCGTGCGTGCGTGCGTGCGTGCGTGTGTGTGTGTGTGTGTGTGTGTGTGTGTGTGTGCGTGTGTGTGTGGTAGTAGTTTTGGCTTAAGTTTTGACTGAGTGGGTTTTTACTATGGCTGAGCAGCCAAAACTTACTTTTAAAAAATGCACAGAATGTGGCCACAAGCTTTCACCGGCTGATGGCCACACTCTGTGTGTTATTTGTCTGGGTGTTCCCCATCTTTCTTTGTCATGTAGTGTGTGTGTGTGCAGGGTTCAACCCCAGGGCCCTAAAAGAAAGGAAGGCAAAGCTGGTAGCTAAAGGCCTTCTACCAGTTTCTGCCTTGGACACGGCAACCTCAACCTCTGCTCTTCCTGGAGCTGATCAACCACCCCCCCTCAGGCTGGGACTCCACCTCCCACTAAGCCTACTGAAGTGGGGACTAAAGGAAAAGAGAAGAAAGACAAGGACAAGAGAGGGGATAGGCACCGCAAGCGGTCTCCAGAGCGGGAGCCCTTCCCTAGCCCGCCTTCCAAAGTGACTAGGACTACCTCTCCTCGGCTCCACTCCCTGTGGTTCTCCCCGGAGCCCTCAGACCTGAGGCCTTCATTGAGATTGTCACACCGACCAGCCAGATCCGAGTCGGTCGCCTCCTTGGGCTTGACTTGGAGTCTGTCGGAGCTAGATATGGACAGGATGATGAGGAGGTTCATTCAGACCCAAATCCAAATGAAAGTCTTGCCAGGCCCCTCCCCAGCCGGAGAGGGGACCTCCATGCCCATCTTCCATCCAGTTTCTCCTTCCCCGTTCCGATGTGCGGTTTCGGGGTTTATGGATCCGAGGATCCTCGGAGCTGGGGGTTCGGCGCTGACGGTTCCTCCAGCCTCGACGCCGGCGATTACCTTGAGTTCCTCGGATCAGACCTGTTCAGATCCAAGCAACTCTTGGGGCCGAGAATGGGGAGTCGGATCCGAGGGAACGGAGGTGTCTTCGGCTCTGACGTTGTTGGATCTGAGCAGTTCCTTTGGAACCCCAGCTAGCTTGGCCCCGATCCTCATGGCTGAGCCGGGGAGAGCTTTTTCCTTGTTGGTTGCTAAGGAGGTGTGCTCTCCATCGGCGTTTGACATGGTGGAGAGGGTTCTCTCCCAAGGATCGAGACCCCAGCCTATTTACTTGGACTCCTCCTAGGCTCCCCTGGATTTGGTAATGACTCCCTTCAGCTTGTCCCAGGGACAGCCCGTGCTAGAGGACCCCCAGGTGGATCCCATCGTGGAACCCCCCCCCCGTGACTCACGAGCCGTCTTCAGAGAGTCCCACTGAAGAGGGTCCCCATAAGCACTCATGTAAAAGGAGGCACATGGACTCCCCCCGAGTCCCTCACAGAATATACGGACTTAGATGAAGGTGAGGGTTCTCCCAGGTCATCTTCTGAGGATGTCTTCTTTGGAGACATTATGGAGATCCTCTGCCAGAGGGGAGGTTGGTCAGCCACAAAACACTCTAGGGATGAGTCAGTATTCCTGGAGGCGTTTGGCACAGGTCCATCTACATCCTGTCAAAATTTTGACTGGATTCTACATTTTTTATCGTACCGGAGGTTCGTTGAAGTATTTGCTTCTACCATTCTTTTGCCATACCTTTGGGACTGATTTATTTGGTTTTGTGCTCATTCCTTGTTTTATGTGTCATTCACAAATGCTCCCTTCAATGGTTCTTCCCTGTTCGGGAAGACAGTAGGTGACATTCTGGTCCAGAGCGAGAAGGACGGGAAGACACTGTCTGCCGTTGGAGTCCGCTTCTGTAGCCCTCAAAGATCCTTTTCTAGGAATCAGAGAGGGCAAAAGAAGATGTGGTTCCAAAAATCTCAGTTTTCCCAGGACTCTCAGGACAACTTGTCCCCTAGAGGCAGAGGGGACAAGACAGACGCCGCCCCAGAGGCAGAGGGGGGCCGAGGAAATTTGTGTCTAGGGAGACCACCTTGGACAGACCTACGCAGCAGCCCTGAGGGGTTGCCTGACTGTCCTACTCTGGAGACAGTCGGGGGAAGATTATCATTGCACCTAATGGCTTGGGAGTCCATTACGGCAGACCATTGGGTGCTTCAAATAATATCCAGAGGCTACTCCATACCGTTCATTGCCCTACTCGTCCAACCAAAGCACCTCCCGGATGTTCCACCCCCCTCAAAGGGAGGAGGCAGCAGAAAAGATTTCAAAGCTGCTTCGCAATCGAGCCATCGAACCGGTCCCCCCAGATCACTCCGCATTAGGTGTTTTCTCCAGGTTTTTTTCAGTGTCAAAAAAGACAGTGGACCTCAGGCCCATATTGGACCTGTCAACCCTGAACCTGGCTGTAGCCACGCAGAAGTTCCGGATGGTCACCATGCAGTCCATTCTACCTTACCTCCGAGAATGCGACTGGATGTGCTTGATAGACCTCCGGGATGCTTACTACCATATCAAAATTCACAGAAGCTCCAGGAGATTCCTTCGCTTCCAGCTGGGAGCCAATCATTTCCAGTTCAGAGCCTTACCCTTTGGTCTCACCACAGCCCCCAGGGTGTTCACCAAGGTTATGGCAGTCGTAGCAACTCACCTGAGGCTTCAGGGAATTCAGGTGTTTCCTTACCTAGACGATTGGCTCCTCACTGCTGACACCAAGCATCTTCTTTGCATGGCCAGAGACTCCTTCCTGCATCTTGCAGTCAACCTAGAGATTGCCATCAACGTCTCCAAGTCCCTCTTGAACCCGGTACAGGCCTTGGAATTTATAGGGGCACGGATGGACACCATACAGTTGAAAGTCTTTCTAACTCGAGGCAGGGTCCAGAGCCTACGGGCCCATGTATCAGTGATCCTTGGCCCCAGGCTGCCAATGGCGAGCGATGTTCTCTGAGTCCTAGGCTCCATGGCTGCAGCAATCTCAATCCTTCCCTATGCGCGCCTTCACATGCGGGTGCTTCAGTGGACTCTTGCAGTAGAGTGGTCTTGGCTAGACATCCCCATGAGCTATACAATTCGAATTAGCAGAGCCTGCAAGATGTCTCTTCTCTGGTGGCTCCAATTGCCAGAAGTCTTGGCAGGGCGACCCTTCATAGCACCCACAGCCCAAGTCACAGTGACTACGGACGCCTCCTAGCTCGGATGGGGGTGCACTATTTGGGGAGGATGGTCCAAGGCACGTGATCCCAGACCGAGACCAGATTGCATATCAGTGTTTTGGAGATGAGGGCAGTGCTTTTAGCGTTGCAAGCCTTTCTCGCTGTTCTTCCCCCAGGGACGATTGCAGTTCAGTCAGGCAACATGTCTGCTGTCTGGTACATCAACAAACAAGGGGGAACCAGATCTTACCCTCTCTGTCGCGAGGCTATGAGAGTGTGGGAGTGGGCGATCTCCAGCAGTCGGTTTCTGATTACAAAGCACATCCCAGGATGCTTTAACATTTTAGTGGACAGATTGAGTCGGGCTATTCTAATGCCATATGAGTGGTCTCTGAAACATTCAATAGCGGCGGAGATATTCCTTGCATGGGGTCAGCCTTGCTGCAATCTCATCGCATCTCCTTCCAACCCAAAGTACAGCCAGTTCTTTGCTCTGATCCCCTCACCAGAGGAATTCCCCAGAGATGCTTTCATCCATGCTTGGCCTCCCGGGTTACTGTATGCTTACCCCCCCCCCATTACCTCTCATTCCAAAGTTTCTTCAGAAAGCTTGCTGACTGGGGTGCAAAGTGATCCTCATTGCCCCATTCTGGCCTCGTCAGGTGTGGCTCCCCTTCCTCTGGTCTCATGTTCTAACTCCTCCTCGGATTCTGGATCCTTGCCTGGATCTCATCTCTCATCCCCTGGGCATCTGTCCGCCTGACCTGGACAGCCTGAAGCTGACAGCTTGGTTGATTCAGTTCCCCTGATTGATAGGACTCCCGGTCTGTCCTCTTTGGTAAAGACTATTCTGGTGGCATCCAACAAAGCTTCCACTAGGAAAATTTATCGTAGCAAATGGAAACACTTCTCTATTTGAACTTCTCAGAGGAACCTAGATCCCTTTACAGCCCTGGTTCCTGCAGTGTTGGAGTTTTTGGCCAATATTTTCCAACAAGGGGCTAGTTCCTCCACAGTAAAAGTGCATCTGGCGGCCATCTCTAATTTTCATGTCGGTGAAAATATGAATGCTCTGGCCTCTGTGTAAAGCTTTTCTGAAAGGCACCTTTCTTTTACACCCTCCGGTTAAGGACTCAGTTCCTCCTTGGGACCTTACCCTAGTTCTGCATGTGTTAGTTGCTCCCCCTTTCGAACCTGCAGCGTCAGTAGATTTGAAATTCTTATCCTGGAAGACAGCTTTCCTAGTGGCCATTACTTCGGCCAGGAGAGCTTCTGAGATTCAGCCTTTGTCTGCCATGCCCCCTTACTTGATCTTTCATAAAGACAGGGTCTCCCTCCACACAAACCCTTCCTTCTTACCGAAAGTTGCCTCTGAATCAAATGTTAATCAGACGATTAACCTGCCTGTTTTCTTTCCAAATTTTCATAACAAAGGTGAAGATAAACTGCATTTGCTAGATGTTCATAGACAGCTTTGTTTCTATTTACATAGAACTCTAAACCCTTTCGTAAGTCTGACCAGTTATTTTTGTCCTTTTCAAGACACTTTTTGGGCAGAGCCATATCCAAGGTCTCCTTAGCTAGATGGATTACACAGTCTATACTGCAAGTCTGTAAGGACAAAGGTATGTCCCCGCCTGGTCCAGTTAAAGCTCATTCTACCAGATCTATGGCAACTTCTGCTGTTTTTTGATGTAGGGTTTCACTGGATGATATCTGTGTAGCAGCAACCTGGGCAAGGTCACATACATTCATTTCTCATTATAAGTTGGATTTGATCTCTAGAGGGAGAGCATCCTTTGGCTCTGCGGTGCTCAGGAATATCCTTCCATGAAGGCCTCCCAGGAGTTTTGGTAGCAGGGGACTCTGTCCCACAGGTTGCAGATAAATGAAGTTAACTACTTCAGATAAAGAAATTATGTACTCACCATAATGTTCCATCTTAGTAGTTATACTTCATTTTCTGCAATCGTCCCACCCTCTTTCCCCCCGAACCTGTTCTAGGTTAGTGATGTTATTGAGTTGCTGATAGTTTGGATAGTGGCAAACTCGATCTGAGGGAATGTAGGAGATGTGAGGGATTATGAGTAAGGGAAGGAGCTTGGAGCAGATACTTGGAAAACGTTGCCAGCTTGGATCCAATATGGATCCGAATACACACAGGTTGCAGAAAATGAAGTATAACTACTCATATGGAACGTTATGGTGAGTACATAACTTCTTTTTTCATAAGAACAAGAGCAAATTATAAGGCAGAACTTCAAAGATTCTGCAAAATTCTGCACAGTTGAGAAGTATGACGTAGTGTAAAGAACAGATGTATTTAGTCTGTGCGTATATTACCCATTGGGCTTCACAGGTTATTGTTTCTCATTGTAAAGAATTTAGCAATCTTCAAAAGAAGTATTACAATTCAGTAGCTGTTATAATACTTTACATACTCCATAGTAACAAACTTCACAAACATGGTATACAAATTTCTCATTCTTTTCAAAAGTCTAAGATGACCTGATGGAGGATATTCCTACCTGTTTCATCAGGAACACTCTGTAGCTATCTCCCCAGGGCTTTTCCTTACAGGCAAAGACACTGTGTATCCCACAGGTAATGTCAGTCAGTTCGAGTTACCAACCTAGTAAATTCAAATTCAAATCTGGCAAATATAAGTAGTTAATGCTGGTAGCCTCAACTCGGAATTGACCTCCTTAGAAGCCTTACCGACTCTAGAAAAGTTGGATATTTGTGTTGTCACTGAAACCTGGTTCCATTGCAGTGACAGCATTCCTTCCTTACCAGGTTATGTTGCCTGTAACTTACTTAGGCTGTCAAGTGTAGAAAACAGTCATGATGGTGGTGATGTGTCTGTCTGTATCTGAAACACCATCACCTCAGGACTAGTTGAGCAGGAGGATGGCCTTCAACTTTTTTGTATCGTAGTATCTGTAAACAGGCTCTCATGTCTCATCTTGCCAGCTATGGAACCCTGTCCATGACACCTGAAGAGCATGTTGCATATATTAATAAACTAGAGTCCTTCCCCATTAACTCGTACCAACACGCTTTGGACTTTGAACTAGCCTCTGTTAATTGGCACACTTACACCTCCACAAGGAATTATACGCAGCTCTTCCCTAATTTTACCAAAGTAAACTCCCCAGTAGTACTCTCCTCCATTAGAGATACAAATATACTTGATCTTGTTCTCAATAAAAGAGTCCCATCTGCTCTCCAACCAGTATCAATCCCTCATTGGTCAAATTGAATCACCCTCCTGCAATATAATATAATAGCATGTGTTCATATGTGTGTGTGTGTGTGTGTGTGTGTGTATGTATGTATGTATGTATATATATATATATATATATATATATATATATATATATATATATATATTTTATTGTATATAATGTGTATGTGTATGAGTGTGTCTGTGCGTATTATCAAAGTATGAGTTTAAGGGTTTGCACACTTATGCAACCAGCTTATTGTACATTTTTTATATTTTTCCCCTAACAGACACACACACGTGTTTGTGTGTATACAGTAGATGTAAAAAGTGTACACACCCCTGGTAAAATGCCAGGTTTTTGTGATATAAAAAAATGAGACCACAATAAATAATTTCAGAACTTTTTCCACATTTAATGTGACCTATAACCTGTACAATTCAGTTGAAAAACAAACTGTTAGGGGTAAAAATATAATCACAGCAGTCAGTCTTCTTGGGTACACACCTACCATCAATTAAAGAGACTCTGATTAACCCAAAATAAAGTTCAGCTGTTCTAGTAGGATTTTTCCTGACATTTACTCAGTTTCCTGCTACAGCAAAAGCCATGGTTTGCAGAGAGCTTGCAAAGCATCAAAGGAATCTCATTGTTGAAAGGTATCAGTCAAGAGAAGGGTACAAAAAATTTTCATAGCATTGGCTATACCATGGAACACAGTGAAGATAGTCATCAAGAAGTGGAGAAAATATGGGACAACAGTGATGTTGCAAAGAACTGGACATCCCTCCAAAATTGCTGAAAAGACTAGATGAAAACTGGTTGGGGAGGTTGTCAAGAGACCTACAGCAACACTGAAGGAGCTGCAGGAATTAATTTCTGGCAAGTACTGCTTGTTTACTACGTGTGACAACAATTTCCAGTATTCTCCATATGTCTGGACTATGGGGTAGGGTTGCATGACAGAAGCCTTTTCTTGCACAGAAAAACATCCAGGCCCATTCCCCTTTGAATGACACCAGAAATTAAGCCAGTTGTTAAAGTCATTCATTTTCTGTTTGTATTGAGGAATCATTCTGGGTGACAGCAGAATGCTGCTTAAGACTAGGGATGCATAATCAGCAAGCTTAATCATGTCTCTCTTCATATAGTCCAGAGAGGTGCATCCCAAGTCATTCTCGCCAATATGGACTATGACAGAGTCTTAACAGTACCTGTTGTTGAGAGACTTAAGTGCGTGTGTGATATGGCAGATTCTGGCACCTGACAGACAGCTAACCATGACTATTTCCTTATCCAGCCTGGTGAGAGGCACATCTGTGTATCTCACAATGGAGTCTCCTTTGACTAATATGTTGGGTTTATGGTGAATCTTTAGTGGTTGTGAGGTAGAGGTGTGTGGACTATGCGTGGTATGTAGTGTGGAGGGCTGTGGAGATTGCGTGTGTTTTTGCCTTGGAGGTTTCCTTTGTTTGGGTGTGTTTATGTGAAGGACCTCAACATATGTAGGTGTGGGTGGTGTTTGAGGTGTAGTGACTGTGTTCGACAGTCTTTTCAATGCTGGGTATACTGGTTTGCGGGGGAGAGAGCTTGGACTTTAGGTTCCTAATGTAATTGCATCTCTCACAAATTGTGTTCCTAGGTGGTAGTAGTACATGGTTGTCTGTGTGCATAAGGCATTGGCTACATATCAACCAGACTGGCAGGCGAAACTGTAGGAAATTGTCCATCCATATTTGTCAGAATCTGAGGGAGAAAGGCCAGGGAGAGCTAAGGGGTGGGCCTGTAGCCCAAGCGCTTAAACAAAAACTAAGAGCTTAGAATAACAGTTAACATTTTAGGCAGGCTATAAACAAGCAGTAATAAATGCAACATAATAGATGCAGCAGAACACTTTAGAGAACAGGCAGCAAATAGCAGGAAGAAGCAAAGCAAGATGAAGTGACAGAAATTAGAAAAATATAAGCAGCTGAATAAAGTTTTTTTTTCTTTTTTTTTTAAGTAAAAAGGGGTAGAGCAGGAACAGAAGATAATTCAAGGTTAAGGGACTAAAGGGTTTGTACTTCTCCAAATGATCTTTGTATTAGGTAGAATGAGCTAAAGAGATGGGACTGTGAGGAGTGCCCCACATCAAAGTTACAGTAGGGCAGGCAACTGCAAGAGCCACCAACTTTAAAAATAGAACAGCAGTAGTGTGGGAGAGTGAGACAAAAAAGGTTTCAGCAGAGATCAGAATACAATGGCAGCAAATATATAAATAATTCAGTCAAGCAAAAATAAGACAGTGCAGAACCATGAACAGTTAAAGTGCCAAAAATATACTTATCAGCTTTATATTTCCAGATTGTTTGAGAAGCACTCTCAGTCAGCACACAAGGAGATTCTAGCAATGGTATTCCAGGGTTTACAAAAAGGGAATGTTTTTTTATACCAGCAAGCCTTGAGACAATCAGATAACACAAAAGCTGTTAGACCAGTTTGTATGTGTGTGTGTGTGTATAGATATATATTATAGATATATATGTTTGTGTGTGTGTGTGTGTGTGTGTGTGTGTGTGTGTGTGTGTGTGTGTATGTGTATGTGCATGTGTGTGTGTATATATATATATGTATATATATATATATATATATATATATATATGTGTGTGTGTGTGTGTGTAAGTATATATATATATATATATATATATATATATATATATATATATATATATACACACACACACACACACACATATATATATATATATATATATATATATATATATATATACACACACACACATATGTATATATGTGTGTGTGTGTGTGTGTGTGTGTGTGTGTGTGTGTGTGTGTGTGTGTGTGTGTGTGTGTGTGTATGTCCAAACCCAGAAGGTAGTGAAAGTAAATTGGTGCTCCAATAAAAATATCAAATACAACAGGAACCAAAGGAGCCACCAAATCATGGCAAATAAAATCATATAACTTCAATGCAAGAACAAGTTGCATTAAACTTATATGATTTTATTTGCCGTAGTTTGGTGGCTCCTTTGATTCCTGTTATATATATATATATATATATATATAAATGTGTGTGTGTGTGTATGTATATATATACAAACTGAGGAAATTCTCCCACCAGGCTACCACATAATAAGGCACAATAGAACAAGTAGAAAGGGAGGAGGTGTAGCCATATTATCTAAAAACACTCTCAACATAAAACCACTCAATTCCTTAATTTCAAAATACTGAAATGTTAATCTCAACTCTTCTCATTAATGATACCAAAAAAATTAACATCATATTTTGCTATATCCCACCAGGCAATAACTGCTCCACCATAGAAGAGATCTTACAGTGGACCTCCGATACGCTCGCACAGGAATCGATTCTTTTAGGTGATCTAAATACAGATTGGTTAGCCTGCAACTCTAATATCCCTACAAACCATATAAATCTCTATGGCTTTGCACAGCTCATCCAAGAACCAACTAGAATAGATAAAAAATCCAATAAGCAATCAGTCCTAGACTGGACACTAGTTAACTGCTCTAAAGAAAAATATCTCTCCAGATGTCTTTCAGACAGCCTAAGTGGCCACCTTCCCACATTCCTACAGCGAAGGCACACAGATCCCTCAAACCCTATAATCTTTAGACAAGTTAGAGATGTAAGTAATCTCAACAGTGAGAATCTCAACCATATCCTAAAACATTGTAAATGGGACCCACTACTAACGTTAAACTTAGACCAAGCAGTTGAATACTTTAATAACACGCTCATCAATGTTCTCAACTCAATAGCACCCATTAGAAGAATCAAAGTAAAAACAAACTATGCACCATGGCTAAGCAGGGACACAAGAGCCCTTCTAAAAGCCAGAGATAAAGCATGGAAAACATGGAAAAGAAAAAGACTAACTCATCCAAACAAAACTACCAAAAACTAAGAAACCAAGCAAAAAAAACAAACATTACTCGATAAACAAAACTACTTCCTTCATGTTCAAAATAAACACAATAAAATCCCACAACTGCAGATATTGCTTCCCAATTTAACCACCACTTCACAAAAAACATCTTATCCCTCTCTACACAACTCTCCAATAACAACCCACCAAAAATACCCCAGCCCTCACCATCTCACCTGCCCCTACCACTGCAATCAAAAAACTGCTATTAAAACTTAAACCAACCACCCTTGCTGCAGACAACCTACCAACCAACTTCTTAAAATTACCAGCTGATTCACTATCTTATCCTGTTTCCCTCCTTATAAATCGATCCATTCAAGAATCCTACATCCCACAATTATGGAAAGTATCATGCATTCTCCCCCTTCATAAAGGTGGAAACTTATGATTTTTCCAACTACCGTCCCATAGCTATCCTACCCCCCTTAGCTAAAATTTTGGGAAGATGCATTCACTCTCAAGTGATGCAATTCTTGAGTACTAACAATCTCCTCTCTCCCACACAACACGGTTTCCACCAACACCACAGCATCACTACTGCTCTCCTGTCTTTCACAAACACAATTAACCAATACAGAAATAATAACAACTACGTCTCAGCAGTATTCTTAGACCTATCTAATGCATTTGACATAGTATCACACCCCTTACTTCTAGACTCTCAAACCTCCCTATCCTTTGCTCCATCTACCATAGCATGGTTTAAAATCTACCTAGCATTAAGACAACAGTCTGTACAATGGCAAAACAAACTATCTCCCTTACTCCCAACCACTGTAGGAGTCCCACAAGGTTCAGTACTGGGTCCACTACTTTTCACAATATTCACCGACAACCTCCACAGGTCCTCCCAAAATGCCACTCTAATACAATATGGAGATGACTCAACTCTCATCTGCACAGTGCCATCTCTCACTACTCTGCAAAAATGTACCCAGGAATCCTTTACCTCAGTAGAAAGTTGGATCACCCAGATCCAGCTTATACTCAATCCAAACAAGACCAGGTTACTCATATTTGCTCTTAATAAAACTAAAACCACCCAATTCCCTTTAACAATCACATCCAATAATGGCAGTAACATCTCCCCTACTGACAACACCAAACTACTAGGAGTAACTATTGAAAATAAACTACTATTTGACACCCATATATCACTAACAATCAAAAAAGTCCATAAAAATGGGTACCTTATAGAGACACAAAAAATTCCTGATCAAGCACACATCACACTCACCCAATCTCGCCTACTTTCTACACTCATGTATGATGCACCTATCCTTACCAACCCTAGAAATCAGGCTCTTGTACAACTAGAGTCCTGCTATAATAAAATTGCAAAATTTGCTAACAACTGTACCTACAAAACCCATCATTGTCAGGCACTAAAAGAACTCAGATGATTAGAACTCCCCCAACTAATTAACTATCAACAACTGATACTAGCCTACAGTATAGTGAGTCATCCTGACAAAACCCCATCCCTAAACAAACTCCTAACCCAGTATACAACAAATCGCCCACTCCGCTCCTCAAAAAATTTTCTCCTCTGTAT
>NC_056735.1:775874299-775876799 GCF_019279795.1 Protopterus annectens
TCTACAGAGGGATCTCCTTAAAGAGCTTGGAGATGCCCTTCAAGATCCATCAGCTGAGGGGGTCCAGGCCAAGGTTGCCTCCCAGCTGGCGACTCTTAATTCAGTGGTTAACTCCTCCATGAGGCTCATTTCTTATGCAGCCAATGGGGCAAGTAGAGCCACAGGCACAGGCGTCGCTCTGAGGAGACACGCTTGGATGCGGCCTTGTAACTTTGCAGAACCTTTCAGGGCATCTTTCACCATCACCCCCTTTGATGGTTCCTCTCTCTTTGGATCTCAGGTGAAGGACACCCTTACCAGGTGTGAACAGGAAGGCAAGACTCTCTCTGCTGTAGGGATCTGTTTCTCCACTCCTTACGTACCATATCCCAAGGGTCAGAAGTGTGGAAAAATGTGGTTCCGGAAATCCCAGGGAGCCTTGCCTGACACACGTGGTGAGTTTCCCTCCAGGGGCAGAGGAGGGAACAATAACAGACGCCGCCCTTGTGGCAGAGGTTGACCGCAAAATCAGGGCAGCAGAGAATCTTTCTCTGACAAGCCCTTCCAGCATCCCTGAAGGGTTGCCCGGCTGTCCACCTCTGGAGGCAGTCGGGGGAAGATGATCGCTATACCCAAGAGCCTGGCAAGACATAACACAAGACAAATGGGTACAGTCTGTTCTATCCGGAGGTTACAAAATTCCCTTCGTTCGCGCACCATTCTTGCCGAACAAGTCCCTTCCAGATGTTCCTCCCAATCTAAGGGATCAAGCAGTTCAGGAAGTTGCAAAACTGCTAAGAAAAAGGGCCATCCAACAAGTCCCAGCAGACCAGCAAGGATACAGAATTTACTCAAGGTTCTTTTTTTTTTTTTTTTGGTACCAAAAAAGACAGGGGACTGGAGACCCAATTTGGATCTCAGCAGACTAAACAGGTCTGTACAAAGAACCAAGTTTCGGATGGTCACGCTACAGTCCATTTTACCCTTCCTGGGTCAGGACAATTGGATGTGCTCCATAGATCTTCAGGATGTGTACTACCACATCAAAATGGACAGGCGCTCCAGAAAATTCCTGCACTTCCGGCTGGGAGCCAGCCATTATCAGTTCAGAGCTCTGCCCTTTGGTCTCACCACAGCCCTCAGGGTGTTCACCAAATGTATGGCAGCAGTTACCACTCATCTGAGACGGCAAGGATTCCAGGTGTTTCCGTATCTAGATGACTGGCTCCTCACTGCTACCACCAGACATCATCTTCTGCAAGCCAGAGACTGTACCATACAGACGTGTTTCAGACTAGGTATCAGTATAAATTTCGAAAAATCTGCTTTGTTGCCCTGTCAGTCTAGCACCTTTATAGGCGCAAACTTAAATACAAAAGACAGGTCAGCCAGCCTTCCTCCAGACAGGGTGTTAGTCATTCGGCAGCATGTCCAGGTCTTGTTAGGTTGCAAGAGAATTCAAGCCAGGTTCGTACTTCAAACCCTGGGTCTCATGGTAGCGGCAATCATACACGTCCCTCTGGCCCGTTTCCACATGAGGATTCTCCAATGGCTCCTTTTCACCCAATGGTCCTTTCAGCAGCTTCCCATGCCTCACATGATTATCATTACAGAAGCATGCAAAAAGCACCTTGCGTGGTGGATGGTCTCCCCATCAGTACCCCTGGATGACCATTTGTACTTCCCCCTCCAGTTGCTACGGTAGCCACGGACGCCTCCCAGATCGGGTGAGGGGGGGGCATTATCAGGGCAGAACAGTCCAAGGCACTTGGCAACCTCAGGAGTACCATCTGCACATAAACGTCTTGGAGAGGAGAGCCGTGCTTTTAGCTTTGCAAGCTCTTCAGGACTCTCTTCCTACCGGGACAGTTGCATTTCAAACGGACAATATGTCAGTTGTATGGTACATCAACAAGCAGGGAGGAACCAGGTCCTACCCCCTATGTCGAGAAGCACTCAGACTCTGGCAGTGGGCGATCTCTTCCCAACGGTTTCTGACTGCAATGCATATCCCTGGGAAATCCACCGTCATAGCAGACAGGCTGAGCAGAGCTATTCTGATGCCTCACGAGTGGTCTCTGAATCAAGTAGTGGTGGACCAAATCTTCCGCAAATGGGGGCAACCTTGCTGTGACCTCTTTGCTACCCCCTTCAACAGCAAGTGCAGTAACTTCTTTTCTCTCCTTCCACATCCAGAGTATGCCCCCAGAGATGCTCTAGTCCATGATTGGCCTCAGGGACTTCTATATGCATTTCCCCCGTTTCCTCTAATTCCCAAGCTGATACAGAAAGCTACCGTATTGGGTTGCAAAATTATCCTCATTGCCCCATACTGGCCTCGACAAATATGGTTTCTGTTCCTGCATCATTACCTTTTCGAGCAGCCTTGGACTCTGGAACGAGTTCCAGACCTTCTGATCCATCAATCGGGTGGGCTGCATCACTCCCTACAATCTCTCAAGCTCATGGCCTGGTTGCTCCACTTCCAACCCTAGCCAGGCTTCCGGATATCTCCCAATAT
>NC_056735.1:775881799-775931799 GCF_019279795.1 Protopterus annectens
TATCTTCTGTTTCTTCCTCAGATCAGGACTATTCCTTTCCTCCTTATGAGGATTCGGATGCTGAGGACTCTTTACCCTCGGCCTCTCCGCCTGAGGATTTCTCTTTGGGGAAACCTTGCATGAGATGAGGGAACATTTTCATTGGGAAGGACAGGAGTATTCTGCTTCCAAGAAGAGGCTTAGGGAATTTCTTCTTCTTCCTCAGCATAGGCCTTTAGCTATCCCTCCTGTTTTGGACATTGTAGATGATGCTTTTTCTGAGGCTAATTTGAATCCTGATTCCATGCCTCCTGCTCCTTCTAAGCCTGATAGATTTTATAGGGTTCCTGACTCTCATTTATTTTTATTTAAAAACCCTTCTGCGGATCCTGAAACTATTTCTCAGGGATCTAAGGCTGCTAAGTTTGCTACTTCTAAAAATCCTATTCCCTCTGAGAAGGATTCTCGTGCTTTAGACAGGTGGGGAAAAAAGGTATATACTTCTGCTACCTTGTCTGTAAGGGCTTTAAATTGCCAGTTTCATATGTTTAAGTATCAGCAATTTCTTTTGTCTGTTTTAAAGCAAAAGCTTGCTTCCCTGCCTGCTTGTGCAGAGGATAAGGAACTTCAGGATGTCTTGCATGCTACTGAACAAGTGAACAAGCATAGTTTACATTGTGGTTTTGATGCTTTGGATGCTTCTTGCAGGGCTGCAGCCTCTGGTACTGTTATCAGGAGACATGCCTGGCTTCGTGAACAAAGTATACCTGAACAGGTTAAGGCTAAGTTACTAGATGCCCCTGTTCAACATGATGTTCTTTTTGGATCCAAGGCTGAGGAAGTTATTAAAAAGATGGAAGAAAAGGCAAAGTCTATGCAGACTGTAAAAGATTTCTTGCAAGTTCAGCCTCCTAGATTTTCCAGGAATTGGCCCTCTAAAAATTGGTCCTTTCCCACGTCTGACAGGCCTCAAAGGGGAAGATATAGGCGCTCCAGAGGTCGTGGTCAAGGTCAGGCCTCTACAGATCTAGACAATGGACTGCTTATTCACCTAGAAGGGGAGAAGACAGATCCCAATCTCAAAGAAAGCAAACTCAATGACTCTCTCGGTTGGGCTACAGGACTCCTTCACCTGGATGCCCCTCTCGGAGGAAAACTGTCTCTTTTTTACAGAAATTGGACTCATATTACCCAGGACAGATGGGTATTGGACGTGATTTTAAAAGGTTACAATTTCCACTTTCACACTTTGTCAAGGGCTCACGGTTGGCCAGATCTGCCAAAACATCAATGGTCAGAGGCCTTAATTCAAGTGGAAGCTCTTCTGGCCATGAGAGCCATAGAGCCTGTTGCACTCTCGGAGATGGGAAAAGGTTTTTATTCAAGACTGTTTCTGGTTCCCAGAAAACAAAACTCATGGAGACCTATTCTGGACCTTTCTGTGTTAAACACCTTTTTGGAAATTCCAAAATTCAAGATGCTTACTCTGCAGCAACTAATTCCAATGCTCTCTCAGGACGCCTGGATGGTGACATTGGACTTAAAGGAAGCCTATTTACATATTCCCATCAGGCAGGAACGCAGGAAATTCCTCAGGTTCAAGGCAGGTTCGAGGCACTTTCAATTCTCTGTAATGCCCTTTGGTTTATCTACTGCGCCCAGAGTCTTTACCAAGTGCCTGGCACCAGTAGTGGCTTACTGCAGACTTCAGGGGATCCAGATTTACCCCTATTTGGACGACTGCCTTATTCAGGCAGACAGCAAAGATCTTCTGCTTCAACATCTGGACTTTGTTCAAAATCTTCTCCTCCTACTGGGATTCTCAGTGAACACAAAAAAGTCACATTTGATCCCTTCTCAACAAATGGTATTCTTGGGTGCCCTCTTAAATACAACCTTACAAAGGGCCTTCCTCACTCCAGAAAAGCAAACTCAGCTGGCTTCTACTTTCAGCACCTTAGCAACTCTATCTCAGCTCACTGCAAGGAAATTCCTGCAGGCTCTGGGCTACATGGCTTCCTGCATTCTGTTGATTCCAAACGCAAGGCTTCATATGAGAAAGCTTCAATGGTATCTGAAAAGTGTATGGTCACAGCATTACCACGATCTGGATATTCTGATTCCTCTGATCCCCTGCCTTCAGAGGGAGTTCCTCTGGTGGTCCAGGGTATGCGCTTTAAACGAAGGAAAGCCTTTTCGTCTTCCTCAACCTACTCAAATTCTAACCACGGATGCCTCGGATTATGCTTGGGGAGCACACTTTCTAGACAATTGCCAGCAGGGAACCTGGACAAAGGACCATCTTCACTGGCACATCAATCTGAAGGAAATGTTGGCAGTTCAAAATGCCCTTCTAGCCTTCAAGAACCTTTTGCAACTAGGGCCTCTGCTAATTCGCACAGACAACACCACGGTTATGTGGTACATCAACAAGCAGGGGGGTTCTCATTCGTACCCCCTTTGCAGACTAGCTATGGTTCTATGGGACACAGCTCTAAATTTGAATCTACATCTCCAGGCTCAATTCATTCCAGGGAAACAGAATCTCTTAGCAGACAGCCTGAGCAGAAACATTTCAGATCCTCACGAATGGATGCTGGACACCAACTTATTCAACAGGATTACTGCACTTTGGGGATGTCCCCAGATAGATCTGTTTGCATCCCATCTCAATCATCAGCTGCCTCGCTTTTGCACCAGGTCCTTCCACAAAACAGCTTGGAGAGTGGATGCCCTGTCCTTCAGCTGGAGAAGCCTTTCAGCATATGCCTTCCGTCCTCTTCCTCTACTACCTCGGGTATTACTGAAGATAAAACAGGACAAGCCCAAGTTCCTCATCTTGATTGCTCCAAATTGGCCTCGACAGTTTTGGTATCCAACTTTAAAGCACCTGTTCTTGGGGCCTCCTTGGATTCTCCCTCTGAACCCTTCGCTTTTGTCCCAGCATCAGGGTCAGTTACTACATTCCAATCTCAAGACCCTTTGCCTGGCAGCTTGGCTCTTCAAAGGAATTTGATTTCCTCTAGTCTTCCCAAACAAGTTTTGGATGTTCTTTTGGAAGCTAGATGGCCTAGCACTAGGAAATCCTATGCCTCTAAATGGAAGAGGTTTTGTATTTGGATGCAGGACCGAGGCTCGGATCCTCTGGTACCTGATCTCTCTTCTATTTTGCTTTACCTTCGAACTTTTATCTAAAGGACTTTCCTTTTCTTCCATTAAGATTCATGCTTCTGCTATTTCTGCGCATTTCAGTTCTGATCCTTCTGTTTTTTTCTCATCCTTTGGTGAAGCAATTCTTGAGAGGGGCTAAAAATTTGCGGCCTCCCAGGACCCCTCCTGTCCCTGCCTGGGATCTTAATTATGTTTTAGAAAAACTTACTTTGCCTCCTTTTGAGCCTGCTGCATCTTCAGATATTAAGTTTTATCTTGGAAGACTGTTCTTTTATTAGCTTTGACCTCTGCCAGAAGGGTCTCAGAGTTGCAAGCTCTCATGGCTGTGGAACCATACCTTATTTTCCATCAGGACAGAGTATCCTTGAGGACCAATCCTACTTTCATGCCTAAGGTGATTTCGAAAGTGGCTTTAAATCAGACAATTCACCTTCCTACTTTCTTTCCAAATCCTCAAAATAAAGGGGAAAGGATTTTGCATTCATTAGATGTGCACAGACAGTTACGATTTTACCTGGACAAGACTAAAGAGTTCAGAAAGTCTAATCAATTGTTTGTTTCTTTTGCCTCCAGTTCTCTTGGAAAGCCTATTTCTAAACAAACTATTTCCAAATGGATTGCTTATGGAATCAGATTTTGTTACACTCATCATGGGAAACGGTTTCCAGGTACCATTAGAAGTCATTCTACTAGAGCAGCTGCCACTTCTACAGCTTTCCTCAGAGGAGTACCTACCAAGGATATCTTGGAAGCTGCCACTTGGAGTTCTGTGCATACCTTTTCCAAGCACTACAATCTCCCCCTGTTTTCTAAGACCAGGGCAGGCTTTGCCTCTGCTGTCTTGCAGGGTATTCTTGCCTCCCCTTCTTCTATCTAAAGCCTCCTCCCCTTTTACACTGCTTTGGGATTCCACCCTACAGTTATGACTGCAACAGTGAAACACGAAGAACATAGTACAGTTGTGTACACCTACCATAAATGTAGATGTTCGAGTGTCTTCACTGTTGCAGTCGGGGTTTCCCTCCCTCCTATCCCCTCTTTTTTTCTCCCTTTTCCTTTTTTGTGGTGTATTTGTGTTTCCTTGTTGGATTAATTTTTGTCTTGTTGGGGACTTCTGACATCTAGGGCAAGAAAGGCTGGAGAAGATGGCGTCGGCTGAGGGCTATGTACCAAAGCATACTGACGTCAGGGTACTAGCTTGTACAGCCGACGCCGGACCCAGACTTTGGGATTCTGGCCGACCTCGGGCTGCCTGCCGGCAGGAGCACCCTACAGTTATGACTGCAACAGTGAAGACACTCGAACATCTACATTTATGGTAGGTGTACACAACTGTACTTTCTGGACACCTTGGCACCAACCTCACCTTTACAGACACCGGCTCCAACGACCACAGATCCGATTTTGGCTACTACCCCGATTGTGACTTCGGCTCCGAGCCCCCTCTCTGTGCCGACCTTACCGTTTATGCAATTCAAATCAGAATCTTTGGCTCCGTTGAGTTGCTTACCATGGACCAGGTATTCATCTTCTGTGGACCCGTTTGCCGAACAATCCTGCAGTCCCTTTCTGGACCGGCCTGAATCCCCTTCCGGGATATCGGTTAGGTCTGCCAGAAGCCTTTCTGAAATAGACATTGTTCGTCTCGTTGATCAGGTACTGACTGCAACAGTAATCTCCAGACCCTGTTCTGCTCTGGGTGTTGGGATTTTTCCTCCTTCGACTCCTTCATATTCTCCTGCTGGGGATCCTTCGGTTTCAAGGCCCACTTGCCCGTTGCTTTCAATGGGACCCCTTCCTTCGACACTGACTACTATGATGCCTGAAGCATCTAAGCTCTGGTGGGTGTCAGTTCCGACAGTGTTCCACCTTTCTCAACCCCTTGCTTTAGGGGTGGAATTCTTGGTTCCGGCCTCAGCACAGACGGTCCTTTCGGTTCCCGTGTCGGATCCGAAAGTTATATCCGCACCAAACCCTTCTCAAATTCCAGTCTCAGAGGTGGGCCGTTCAGAGTGGGGTGTGACCCCGGTTCCGATTCAGTCCTCTTCGGTTCTGGGCTCCCATCCCTCTTCGGGTGGGTCCACCTTCCAGATTATGGAAAGGGCGCTGGCAGCTAGCAATTCCCCTCTTTCTGCTTCGCTTTTGGTTCCCCCCCTAACTCAGCCATCGCCAGCCCTTTGCAAGGGACCACTGATCCAAAGCACCCCCCTTTCCTAGACCTCTTCGGACATCCCCACCGAAGAGCCCCCTTGGAAGAGGGTGTGCAAAAGAAAACACATGGACTCGCCTAAAGAGTCCCTTACTGAGGATATGGATTACGATGATGGGGAAGGTTCCCGTAGATCACCCCCTGATGATGTTTCCTTTGGGGATATCGTGGAGATTTTGAGTTAGCGGGGTGACTGAAAATCTTCCACCCCTTCCCCAGAGGAAACCTTATTCCTACAAGCTTTCTGCTCCCAGCCCACTACTTCCTGGGTGACCCCTCCTGCAGATGATTTGGTGAAATTCATCGTGCAGCGAGCATGGAAGAGTCTAGATTCAGTAGAAGCTATCCCCAGGAGATCAGACAAGGTACTTTCTCCTCCAGAAGATCAAACCCATTGGTCGAAAGACTTGCCAGTAGACGCTGTGGTGGTGGCGGCGGCCACAAGAAAAGGACCTGGTGGAAGGGAGTCCTGCTGTTCATCTGCCCAACAGGGAGTCTCGGGCGGTGGACAGGTTAGGAAAGCGAGTTTTTGCTGCAGCGATCTTTGCCGTGCATTAGCTGAGTTTCCTGGCACACTTTACGAGACTCCAGAGTGACCTTATTTCCGAACTCTCTGGTAGCTTCGCAGGTCAAGTGTTGGGTGGAGCACGTGACAAAGTGGCTTCCCAACTTGCCACCCTTGAAGTGATTTTGAATTCTTCCATGAGGTTGCTCTCCCACACAACCGAAGCAGCAGCTAGAGCAGCAGTTGCTGGCGTGGTTGTCTGACGTCCTGCCTGGATGCGCATTTCTGACCTACCAGATTCCTTCAAGTCTTCTTTTTTGAATGCCCCTATTGAGCCCTCCGTGCTCTTTGGTTCTAAGGTCAAGGATACTTTGGCCAGGTGTGAGCAGGACGGAAAGACCTTGTCTGCCATGGGCCTGCACTTCTCCAAACCTCAGCATTCCTTCTCCAGGAACCAGAGGAGTGGAAAGTTGTGGCACAAGATGTCGCAAGGTTTCTTTCATGATGCACGTGGCGAGGACTCCTCCAGAGGCCGAGGGGGGGTCCGCTGGTGGAAGATGCCTCTTTAGAGGCCAATGGGGTTACTGGAATCAGGGCTCCAGAGATTCTTTCTTTGGTAGTCCCTATCAGCACTCCTGAAGCATTGCCCAGTTGCTTTCCTCTTGAAGCAGTCGGGGTGCGTTTCTCTCTGCACCAAACTGCCTGGTTTTCCATTACTGACGATCTATAGGTGCAGAGAATTATCACCAGAGGCTATCACTTTCCCCTCAGATCCTTTCCAAGACCTCAATTCTCCCTTCCCGACGTACCACCCAGTCAAAGAGAGGAGGCAGCTTCCAAAATCAAGAAGCTTCTTCTAAAGCGAGTCATCCAACAGGTCCCCCCAGGACAATGCGGATTAGAGTTGTACTCCAGGCTCTTTTTGGTGCCAAAAAAGATGGGGGACTGGAGGCCCATCCTGGATCTCAGTCATTTGAACGAGTCAGTCATACAGACCAAGTTCCACATGGTCACTATTCAATCCATCCTTCCATTCCTTCGGGAGGGTGTGTGGATGTGCTCTCTAGATCTCCGGGATGCATATTACCACATCAAAATGGACAAACGCTCCAGGAGACTTCTGCGCTTCCGGCTGGGAGCCAATCATTTTCAATTCAGAGCCCTACCTTTCGGTCTCTCGACGGGCCCCAGAGTGTTCACGAAATGTCTAGCAGTGGTGATAGCTCACTGGAGACTTTACGGATTCCAGGTGTTTCCTTATCTGGACGATTGGCTCCTCCCCGCCCCCACCTAGCGTCTACTGACCAGGGCTCTTTGCTACACTCTGTCTCTGGCAGAGTTTCTGGGTATTACTATCAACTGGGAAAAATTAAACCTTTAGCCCTCACAACAACTGGAATTCATAGGGGCTATGTTCAACACTCAGCTCGGCCTAATATTGCTTTCTCATCACAGGCTCTTAAGACTGAGAACACAAGTGCAAGTGATACTCAACCGCAGGAAAGTGTCTGCAAGGGAAGTTCTGCAGGATCTGGGTTCCATGGCGGCAGCCATTCCCATTGTTCCATTGGCCAGACTTCATATGCGTCTGTTACAGTGGCTTCTACAAACTCAATGGATACACAATCATCATCCCTTGAATGTAGTAATCCTCATCACTGATCTCTGCAAACAGGATCTCCTCTGGTGGATGAGAATGGACGAAAGTCTTTGGTTGTCGCCCCTTTCAACCTCTTCAGCCCAATGCGACGGTGACTATGTACGCTTCCCTGATAGGGTGGGGGGCCACTTTCAGGGAAAATCTGTAAGACATGTGGTCTCCTCTAGAAGTTGACTTACATATCAGCGTTCTAGAGCTCAGAGCTGTGTTACAAGCTCTCCATCCTCTTCTTCCTCTCGGACCGATTGTTATCCAGTCTGACAACATGTCTGTGGTTTGGTACATCAACAACCAGGGAAGGACCAGATCTTACCCCCTGTGCTGCGAAGCTATGAGAATTTGGCAGTGGACGATAGCTTCCAACCATTTCCTGATTGCTACACACATCTTGGGGAGTTCCAACATGATTGCGGACAGGCTGAGCAGATGCATCCTGCTTCCTCTTGAGTGGTCTCTCAACCCAAGAGTGGAGGAGGAAATTTTCAGCAGCTGGGGCCGGCCTTGCTGCGATCCGTTTGCCTCCCCTTCCAATATGAAGTGTAGCAGCTACTTTACCCTCTTTCCTCTGCGCGGGGAGTCCCCGAAAGATGCTCTGACTCACGATTGGGCCGCGGGTCTCCTGTACGCTTATCCTCCCATTCTTTTGATACCCTTGGCCTTAAGGAAAGCTACTCGGTTGAGAAGCAGAATGATTCTGTTTGCTCCGTTCTGGCCTCGACAAGTTTGGTTCCCCTTCCTTCAGCCACACCTGCTCCGATCTCCTTGGATCCTGGACTTCCATCAGGTTCTCATTTCTCACCCCCTAGGGTTGTCGTCTCCAAATCTGACCACACTCAAACTGATAGCTTGGTTGCTACACTTCCGTTAGTAGCCAGGCTTGAATCACTCTCTTCTCCGGTACGAAATATTATTTTGGCCTCCCATAAACCTTCTACCAGAAAACTTTATAAAGACAAGTGGAAACGCTTTTCCTTGTGGGCACAAAAGCTGTCTCTGGATCCTGTCTCTGTTCCAGTAGCTACAGTTCTTCAATACCTGACCGATCTTTTCCTTAACGGGGCTTCTGCATCCACGATTCGGGTGCATCTAGCTGCTATCTCCAATTTCCATGATGGTTCAGACGAAATTCCTATTATATCTTCTCGTCTGTGTAAGACCTTCTTGAAGGGGATTTTTCATTCTAGACCTCCCATTAGGCATCCTGTGGAATCATGGAATCTGTCTAGGGTGCCTCAACCTTTGGCTCTAACTTCCTTCGAGCCGGCTGCAACCTGTGATGTGAAATTTCTGTCCTGGAAGACCTTGTTTCTGATGGTGGTTACTTCAGTCAGATGTGTATCAGAGTTGCAAGCTTTATGCATTGAGTCCTTATTTGATTTTTCATAAGGACAGAGTGTCACTTCACACCAATCCCACTTTCTTACCCAAGGTGGTTTTGGAATTCTTAATTAATCAGTCCATTGAGTTGCTGTGTTTTTTTCCTAATTATACCAACAAAGGGGAATACTGTCTCCATTCCTTGGATGTCCACAGACAGTTAAGTTTTTATTTGGACAGGACAGTCATTTCGTAAGTCAGATCAGCTTTTTGTTGCCTTTGTGGGCTCTTGAATGGGATCGGCAGTGTCTAAGGTTACGTTGTCTAAATGGCTTAGGGATTGCATCTCATTTGTTTATTCTCATAGATTCATAGATTAGTACTAAGCTAACTGCCCTTGCGGGCCATTGTAAGCCTAGCCAATTATCCCTTGTGAAACTCAAACCCTGCACCTTGTGTTTGTAAGGCAAACACCTTAACCATTAGGCCACCCTCCCAACCCTAATCTCTGGAGGAGGAATCAGCTCCTGGCCGCATCAAACCTCATTCCACTAGAGCTGTGGCCGCTTCTGTCACCTTTCATGCTAAGGCTTCCATGGATGATATTTGTGCAGCCACCACTTGGGCTAAATCCCGTACCTTTATCAAGCATTACAAATTGGATCTGCTCTCCAGGGGAAGAGCTGCCTTTGGCTCTATGGTGCTCCGGAATGTTCTTTCATGAGGGCCACCCAGATTCTGTAGTAGCTAGGGACTCAGTCCCATCAGTGAGGAATGGAAGAAGATTAACAACTTCAGATAAAGAAGTTATGTCTTACCATAAAGTTCCATCTGAATTGTTGATCTTCTGTCATTCATCACACCCTCCCACCTTCCCCCGCCAAAGGCTCTAGGCGGATCCAAGGGTCATTTTGATGTGTTAGGGTTTTTGCACAGAGATGGCCTCTGCCTTTATTTCTGTTTCTAATATATGTCTCTACTATATGTTCTGCAAACTTGATCTGAGGTATGGGATGAAGGGAATTGTGGGTAGTAGCGTGGCTCGAGAATTTGGTGTACACTAGCTTGGTATTTGGCTGACTGTTCTGGGTTCTGAATATATATATATGTATATATATGTATATATATATATATATATATATATATATATATATATGTGTGTGTGTGTGTGCGTATGTGTGTGTATATATATATATATATATATATATATATATACATATATATATATATATATATACATATCTATATCTATATATATATATATATATATATATATATAGATTTGTGTGTGTGTTTATATATATATATATATATATATATATATATATATATACAGTGGTGGCTGGTGACTTCAAATCAAAGGGGGGCTGCAGGAGACAGCTGAATGGGTGGGGTCAATGGGAGGGGGTGTGGCCAACTAGAAAGGGGAGGGGCTATGCTCAAAACCACAACAACTAACTAAATACACTGCCCTGGATGCCAAACCATCATTATGAGAGTCCAATCAAGACAAAATAAATTGTAGAAGAATAAAAATATTTCAATGCATTGGCTGCATGACAACTTACTTAATATCTAGATGGAAACAAAAAGGTTGTGAGGCATAAAAAAATAAATTACTTTTTAAATACATTAATGGAATGCCAGTCAAAATCAAGTAGCACTCATCTCAAACCACTTCTTGCACTGCAGTTCTAATTATAATTTATATTCAGCTTTAAAGTACCAAGTAACATGCTGAAAGTAGAAATGTCTGATGCCCCCACTTGTAAAAATGTTTCTTATCCAAAAAAAGACCTGCTGCCTGACAACTATCTACTTGTTTCATGGGGAAAACATGATTGTGTAAGAAGCAATTCCTTCATTTTCGTATACCAGCCTTATCTTTTCCATGGTCACTGGGTGGGGGTGGGGGGGTCCTATTCTGACAAGAAATATGTATAAGGCACAAGGAAGAAATAAACAGTCCTAAGCAACAGGATGCCACTCTTAACGCACATAAACACACATAGGTTATATTACAGTGTACTGCCTCGCAGGATGCGCAGTAGCAAACTCCGCCCCTGATCGCCCTTAACTCCTTAAACACGCCCATAACTGTCAATGCCAAACATTACACAGAAAATAGTCATCAGTCTTGCACCAGACAAGTACCGTAAATGTGGAATCCAATGCAATTGTAACTATGCAACGTTACGCTTCACAGACCTAACATGCACAAATACCGTAAATGTGGAATCCAATGCAATTGTAACTATGCAATGTTACGCTTCACAGACCTAACATGCACAAATACCGTAAATGTAGGATCCAATGCAAGTGTAACAGTCATCATTCTTGTACCAGACAAATACCGTACATGTGGAATCCAATGCAATTGTAACTATGCAACGTTACACTTCACACCCCTAACATGCACAGTGTAATTTGACTTGTCTTGTACCAGACAAGTACCGTAAATGTGGAATCCAATGCAATTGTAACTATGCAACGTTACGCTTCACAGACTTAACATGCACAAATACCGTAAATGTAGTATCCAATGCAGTTGTAAGTATGCAATGTAACTTTACTTGTAAGCAGATTGACTGTAATCTTCAATAATTTACCAGAAAATCAAAACTTTTTACGAAGGACAGGGTAAAAATATGAGGCAAAATTGGAGACAGTTCAGAGGTATGCTTCAAGAGTAAGGGATGAACAAAAATAAGTAAATTACATGTGATTTATGAATGCTCCTGAGAGGTCCCAAAGTTAAATTAAACTAAATGTTGCAGGTCTTTTTAAGACAAGTTGGAGTGCATGCGCACTTTTAAAAACACATTGTTTTCACTAGGATGTTGGCACCCCAGCTAAGGATCGAACCGACGAACCTCTTGCTGTGAGGCGACAAGAGGTTCTCTGGTTTGATCCTTGGCTGGGGTGCCTTCTGTGCGATTCCTAACCCTAAACCCACTCCTACCTAATTAATCTTAATCTAAACCTTCTGTTTTCAGAATATTTTCTGTTAAAGTAGTATTTTATACTCTTAATGTTATGGTAGTTTACCACCATAGCTGATAAAAATGAATAACAATAAAAAAGTCACATCCTCATTCCAAAATTAGACTGCTAATTTTCTTCTTTCCGGTTTTGTATGCATTTTCCGTGTGTTACTTACTGTATTACATTATAGCAGCCATGTCCTTTAACGGGCTTTCCCAATTTAAGCGCAGATGCCTTGTCCTAAAAGCCTGTACTCACCCGATCAGGCCAGGGATATGTATTAGTATCATTATTTAATACAGAATTAGCATTCACATCACCAAAAATATGCAACCTTTAATCATTCATTTGTACATCTGCTTTATTAACATCGATCCCAACCTTCCATATCCAAAATGAGGAACGCAAGCCTTCTTAATGTGGAACAAATGAACAAAATGTGGAACGCATACCAACAACTTCAACTGGAAAGACCTTAAGATGATTAAAATATGCTGGTTTTACTTATACAAATATTTTGTAATTCGTTAATATGATTAATGTCCATTTGCACGACCCGGACTAACCAGCGACCGAACCACACACACACACACACACACACACACACACACACACACACACACACACACACACACTCCTACCAGCCCATCGATCAGCTCCTGCACGACCTGGACTAACCAGCGACCAGACTAACCACACACACACACAATCCTACCTGCATGACCCGGACTAACCAGCGACCATTGCCAAGTAAACTCCATCCAAACAGCGAGCGACCACCAGATGATCAGCTACCACCTAATCCTGCATGCGACCCGGCCGGTACATCCATGATCCCAAAACTGTGCTGCTGCTACTAAATCCACAAGGCATGAGCCCAAAATGCAAAACCAGCTACTTCCTGCATGCTGCTGCTACTAAATCCTGCATGCTCCTTCACCGATCAGTACTCCTGTGCACGCACTGTCTGGCAAGTACTGTGAGAGCAGCTCAGTCCTCTTATTGGCTCTGACTGTGGCTGAAGCAGTCCGGAGCTCCTCTGTGTTGTGCGGTTGTCACCGCACAGAATCCTGGGCATCTCACAGCAACGATTGCTTTGTATGTCCCTATCCGGACTGCTGGTAAGGCAGTCATGAATTTTTTGTTTCACAGATATTTTTTGGGTTTTTTTTTCTAGGTGGGAGGGCTGCAGACCGGCAGTCCGATAGGACGAGCCGCCCCTGTATATATATATATATATATATATATATATATATATATATATATATATATATATATATATATAGATATATATAGATATATATACTTATAGCTGTTCACCAATGGCTGCACTTCCTGAAAGAGCCTCCCAGTGTAGTACAACAATGTAGGTCAGCCCCAGATTTAAGCTGGTATTTATGTTCAATTGTATGGTTTATGTTGTGGCTTGCACACTTGCGGACCTCCGAAGATGTCTGTACTCTCTGCTCTGCCTGTATTTATATTTTAACACATTTTTTTAATTCAGTTAACTATTATTACCCACATGGCCACTAGATTGCAGTAGATATATAGTTATGCGCCATCTCGTATTGCACAAATATCATGGTGGTGCTGCGGTAGCATTGTCGCCTCACAGTAAGACATTGTCCTGTTCGATTCTCAGCTGGAGTGTCTTTTGTGTGGTGACATGCGTGAATGGGCGTACCTTCGTTGAAGGTTGTGCATCAGGCCCGGCAACTCCGGCACGTAAAAATCTACTGCCAACCATTAGCAGACCGGAGTTCCACTGTGGCGACCCCTAACTGGGAAAAGCCAAAAGACACAACATTACAAGCAAACTGATATTAACCCAAGTGACATCCATTCCTACTCCCGTATTTTTTTTTCACATGCTGTAAAGCCCTAATCTGCACGGGAGTGCCGTCCTTCTTTATACATTTAATTTCTCACCTGGAAGATTTGTCTTGCCAGAGATGGCCTGCGTCTGTCACCCCTGGGCTTCCGGATACTGGCCGAGGTTCTTGCCACCCCTATAGTGCCTTTTTTAGGCGGTGTTCCAAAGACCAAATTGCCACCGTAACAGCTACAAACAAATGCAATCTGAGGGTGATGCTGCTCGATGCTAGAAGTCTAAATCTCAAAATGCACTTGGTCGAAGCACTCCTTAAAATGGAGAACATCGACATTTGTACCGTAACAAAGACCTTATTCAAGGCTGCAGCAAACACCCCTGCACTACCAGGCTACAACTCATTCGAAACTTTTATGCCCCTGAACTTGGACCAAAGCTCCAAAGGCGGTGGTGTTTCCATATTCATAAAGGATGCGCACACCTACAGACTGGTAGCCCAACATAACACGTTTGAGATACTTCAGGTGCAGCTAACACTGGGTAAGACAGCGATTTAGGTCGTAGCCTGCTGTAGGTCCCCAACCATGTCCCAAGACTCGCACTCCACATTCCTAAGCACCCTGGAGTATATTAAGGTCCATCCTAGCATTGTCATACTGGGCGACTTCAACTACCCCTCCATTAACTGGGAAATCAACTCATGTACCAATACACTTGCCCAATGTTTCCTGGAATACATTAATTCCAGTGCCCTGGACCAGCTTGTTCTTACCCCCACTATTTTTATTTTACATTTGTTAACCGGGGGTGTCTGACTGAGCCGAAAAGGCCCTTTTTCAGCAGAGGCCTGGGGAGAAAAGCTCCACAAAGAAAAATTACAGACACATTTAGTTATTTAGACATGATCAGTATACACAAATTACAAGAGACATGTTTTTACAGTGCTATGTGGCACATAAATAGTTACATTGGAGAGAACAAACAAAAAAATATTAATTTTAAAAATAAAGGTAATTAATAGATTTGTGGTGTACAAGCTGAAATTTGGAACATATACACAGGTACAGTACATTAATTGTAGATTAGCCAGTGTTTGTGAGTAAGACTGAAAACTATTATCAAGTGCTCTAGATTTAGTATTTATATGTTATCCGCTTTCACTAGCCTGGGGAGCAATCATGGCACTGCCAACTTTGCTTGAGATGTTGCCTGATGAGGTCTTTAAAGGAGGCTTTGGATGATGTGTTTTGAATGCTAGTAGGGACAGAGTTCCATTTTTTAGCCACTGAACTACTATATAGTGCATCTCCAAAGCTATTGTAGCTGTTGGTGACTTCTAGTAGTAGTTTGCTTGATGATCTAAGAGGCCTTTTGGCTGAGCGATGATGTACTAGGTTTTTGAGGGCAGGACACTTATTGGGGAGGTAATAGATAGAATGACAGAGGCAGAGCTGATTGTAGGTTAGGAGGTTGGGCAGTTAAAGCCAGTGGAGCTGTCTCAAAGCAGTACAGTGATGAGTTCTATATGAGCAATTTGCAGCAGAGCGGGCAGTTCTGTTATAACAGGCTTCAATTTTGCTTAGTTCAGTTTTGTTGAGATTAGTCAGAATGGGAGATGCATAGAGTAGGGTGGATAGAAGTTGGGAGCGAGCAATGGCTGATCTTGTGTTGTTGGCAAGAAATGGTTTGATACGGTAGAGTGACCCCAGTTTGGCATGTACTTTTTTAATATTTAAGTTGAGATGACTATCAAATTTCAGGTGGGAGTCCATGGTTATTCCCAATAGCTTAGCCTGTACCACTAGAGCAATTGGAGTAGCATTTGTGGAGTAGGCACACCTACTAGAGCACTAGAGGTAGCAACATCCTTTACCTGGTCATTACTAACATGGGCGACCATTGCTGTACACCAATAGTCAACTCCTCCCTGGTTAGACCCGACCACAAACTAATCACCTTGGAAATCCACATCCCCCCACCCCACCGCAAAGGTAACCACCATGAAAACCTACTCCAAAGCTAACGTTGAGCTCCTAAAAGCAGAGGTGGCTAATTTCACTGCACACAAGCAAATGGAGATCAGTTGCATGAACACCGAATCATACACCAATGCACTGTATGAACACGTACACAAATGCATGGATCTCACTGTACCCAATAGAACCAAGACACTCTCCTCCAAAAAAAGGAAGCCAATCTGGTGGTCCCCTGCCATAAACAAACTCTACAACAGAAGGAGGAAACTGATGCGGAATAAGGTGAAGTCCCAAGACTGGAAAAACTCCCTTATCAGCCTCAACAAAAAGTTGAGATCCCTCATCAAATCCTCTAAAGCTAGCTATGAAAATAGAATTGCAGCAGGTATTAAAGACAGCCACAAGGCCTTCTAAAGTTATGTAAAGAATCTCCATGGCAATACCCAGATTTGCTTTGAGCTACTGAACAATGGTACTTCCTATACCAAGCCAACAGATATTGCCAATATACTGGCTGACAGATTCATTGCCAACTTTACCTCTCACTGCCCCCCAAAGGATCAATCACAATACCAGTAGACTGCCAGGCACTCAGTATTACTACTGCACAGGGTAAAACGGCACTGTCTAAGGCCAAGAATACAGCTTCTATGGGACCTGACAATATCCCTGGCTGTGTTCTATATGAACTACAGAGTGAACTGGCACCTCAGCTGTGTGCCCTGTTCAATCACAACCTCACCTCAGGCTTTGTCCCTACTGAATGGCGCACTGCTACAATCATCCCTCTCCACAAAGGAGGAGTGACTACAGACCCTGAGAACTGTCACCCCATTAGCCTGACGTGTTTGATATGCATATATATGGAATGCATCATCATGGACCTAATAAACAAGGATATTGGGAATCTCCAAACTCTGGATCCCACACAGTTTGGTTTTGTGAAGGGTAGATCATGCCTGCTCAACTTGGTCAACTTCTTTGAGTCAGTCACCAGAGCTGTGGATGAAGGCAAGGTGGTTCATACAACCTACTTTGATCTGGCCAAGGCCTTTGATACCATTCTCCACTCAGGAATCATAGAAAAACTCACTAAGCTAGGCATCAAACCCTATATCACTAGGTGGTTTGCAAACTGGCTCACAGGTAGAACCCACAGTGTGAAAGTATCTGACTCTTAAGTCAGACTGCCGACCAGTCACGAGTGGAGTCCCACAGGGTTTTTTCCTGGGTCCTCTCCTGTTTGGTATCTACTTCTCTGAAGTCCAGACCAACACAAAGGGACTCTGGCCGACAAAGTTTGCAGACGATTGCAAGTTGGGAGCTGTTATTAACTCCCCAAGTGATGCTGACATCCTACAGAAAAGTCTCACTGAGAGTGACTGGTGTCAGTACCATGGCCATAAGCTCAGTTCCAAAAAATGTGTCATCAACCCCTTTGTGAAAATCCCGGTTCCCATGAATTACCACATTGATGGTAGTCCACTGAACACAGAAGGCGTTATAAGAAATCTGGGAACACAGGTTGATAGGAACCCCTCTTTTGACAACCACATTGCCACTGTGGTCAGAAAGTCCTTCTTTGTGGCACATCTCATTACTAAGGGTTTTGTATCCAGGAAGAAAGAGGTCATTGTCTCCCTCTACTCTTCCCTCATTAGGCCAGTCATTGAGTACAATGTCCCATTTGGCATGTACCTCACTAAACACCTGAAACAACTGGAGAGGCTGCAAAAGTACCTCACAAAGAAGATCCTAGGCCTTAACCATTTGTCTTGTATGGACAGACTAAAAAAACTCCAATTATTCTCTGTCTCATATTGTCTACTTAAAGGCGATCTTTGCTTGACTTACAAAGCCATGTCTGACCCAGGTCTGTTAGAAATCCTCCATCTGAAGAAATCCCAATCCCTCGGCACCACATGCTGCAGAGACCTCAACCTCATTACCACGATCAACAGAACACGCTGGATCGACAGGTTCATAACCCAGAGACTGCCCATGCTATGGAATAGACTTCCCATACATGTGAAGCAAAGCACCTTACTAGCCGTCTTCAATAGAAATCTTGATGAGTGGATGGGAAATAGAAAATTCACCCCAGCAATTACTCCAATGGCTTTACTCGACAGGCACCGGGACTAAGGTCGGGTGGCACAATGCCAGGGTAATCCTATGGGCTAGGCTTGTAAAGGCTCCAGGTCCAGTAGCCTAGTACACACCTATGAACATTACAGTACAGCTTACCTACTGTCTAGAATCCTAGTGCTGTACCTGACTGATAGTTTTTGGTACTCCTGCCTCTTCCAGCCTGGTGGGACATCCTCCTGGGGAAACAGGAACACCCCATCCTCCCAGAACCCGTGCTGTGCCCTCCCCCCCTTTACCCAACCACAGTCTATAATTAGTAGTCCACATTTGCAGCTCCATTTTTCAATACCTTTTCTTGGCCAGGACATCTCCCTCAGACCCCCCCCCCCCCGCAGTGTGCTTGCCTGTAAGTGCAGTTTGTTGTTATTGTAGCTTTATTTCAAGATATTGTAACATATTTCAGCTGATGTACTCCTCTCTGGTCTCACAAGCATTTTGTGAGGCACAACTTCTTGTTTTTGTTAACAGTAGCAGAGACCGTCTATGTGCGCATATTGAGTTTTATGTGAGCATACCATTGTACATTCAAAGCTAGTTAACTGTGTATCTACTGTTACAGACCTGTGTTATGAGAGCTGAGCAACGATATCCTGTCAGTTATTTTTGTGTTTAAAACTGTATTTGCCATTTTTTTCCCGTTAATATGGCTGTTGCTTGAAAATTACTATTAAACCTGTGGATTCCCACCTGAACATGAGGCTTACACTTGTATTTAGCCCTTTAATGTATCTCTACTATTGCTATTATTAACGTCTTCTCTCATTCACCCTTTTATCTCTAACACTTCCGCCTCTCTTACCTTCTCCCCGACCCATTAATTTCTGCACTACATACAGGCACCTTTCATTAGTCCTTCTTCCTTCTCCACCCCTCTGTCCCCACTCTGGCCTCCATACTTATTTTTTAATTTGTATTCTCAGTCTTAATTGCAGTACTTATACGTTAGTACAACCTCCTGGGCCCTCCTCCTGTGTTACCAGATTTTTCCTCAGTCTGTTATATACCTTTCTAGGTTTCCACCTCCACTGTGCACTCATTAGTTGCCTCATTTCCCTGATGATGTTTTTCGTGTTTCATTGTTTTAGTCATTACATTTGGGTTATCTGCTTGCAGGTAGCCCTCAGCCGGCCTGATTATCAAAATCTTGGGTCCTGCATCAGTTGCTGTCTCTTCTTCCATGACGTCAGGTAGTCAGGGGTATAAAGCATGCAGCCAATGCCATTACATCAGTCTTTCTTGCCATGCGGTGCCCGAAGCAGAAGCAGTTCGCAAGTGCCGGTCGGCCGACTCATGAAATTTTCATTTTCGAGTTTCAGAACCGAAGTCTTCAAAAGAGCTAAGTACCCTGTTGGGATCCTTTTTCTTGCTCTAAGCCATTGTCAGTAAAAGTCAACAATTGTATTTCTTGTGGAAAGCAAATACCGCATAAAGATTTTCATTCGTACTGCATTCTTTGCTTAGGCCCACGCCATGATGTCCCTCGCTGTCGGTTTTGTGCCTTAGTCAATCCTCGTACTATTCGTCGTCGGTTTATTTTCGCATCTATTTCGGTACTCTGTTCAATTATCCAGAAATGGCTTCGGTAAGCCATCCGACATTCCGAAAAAACGTAAAGATAAAGGCAGAGACAGACCACATAGGTCCAAAGCTGCTGACGACGCTTCCATTAAGCTAGTCGCCAGTTTGCTGGTACTCGGTGAGGTGCTTTCACAGCCCCCGATACTCACTACTTCAGATTCCCAGGCCTCTACTGACACCCATTCGGAGTCCGGTATGCAGCGAGATGCTTCTTCGACTATGGAACCTGCGGATGTCTCTACCTTGGATGGATCCGGAGCCGCTGTGCGGGCACTGGCTTCGGAGCGTGTATTCAGGCCTACTGACTTGAATATCAATCCGGCGGCGCCATCTTCTTCTTCAAGGCATAAGACTCGATCCACCACCTAGAAAACCGACATCCAAACCGCATGGTCAGGCCCATATGCCTAAAAAACAAGAATTGCTGAAGACCTTATTACTCTATATAGGGGAAGCCACCCATCTCCCTCTAAGAGACAAAGAACTGATTTCCCTTCTGATTCTTCTGATCAGGATTCTGAAATTTCTGTTTCTTCTGATAACCAGGATTTGTCCTTATCTACCTATGATAATTCTGATGTGGAGGACTCCATTCCCTGTGCTTCCCCACCAGAAGATTTCTCTTTTGGTGACCTTTGCATACTCTTAGGGAGCATTTCCACTGGGAAAGCCAGGATTACTCTGACTCCAAAAAGAGGCTTAGGGAATTCTTACTCCTGCCTCACCACAGGCCTTTAGCTAACCCCTCTGTACTGGACATTGTAGATGATGCCTTCTTGGAATCTAGCCTGGCCCCAGATACCTTACCTCCTGCTCCCAGGAAACCTGACAGGTATTACAGAGTACCTGATTCTCACCAGTTCCTCTTTAAAAATCCTACTGCAGACCCAGAGAACATTTCACAGGGACCCAAAGGCATTAAGGCTACAACTGCCAAAAATTCTACCCCCTCTGATAGAGATTCCAGGGCCCTGGACAGATGGGGTACGAAGGTATACACTTCTGCTACTTTGGCCATTAGGGCCTTAAACTGCCAGTTTCATATGTTAAAGTACCAGCAGCATATTATTGGATTATTTAAACAGAAATTGATGTTGATTCTTGACTGTGCTAAAAATAAAGAATTACAGGATTTAATGCAGTCTGCTGAACAAGTTGGTAAACATACTTTGCATTGTGGTTTTGACTCCTTAGAGGCATCATGTAGAGCTGCTGTTACTGGGTCTGTTCTTAGAAGGCATGCTTGGCTTAAGGAGCAAACTCTACCAGATCATGTTAAAGCCAAATTACTGGATGCTCCCTTAAACCAAGACCACCTGTTTGGCAACAGAGTGGAAGAAATTCTTAAGAAGATGGAGGAAAAAGCTAAATCTATGTAAACTGTTAAAGATTTCCTTCAAGTACAGCCTCCCAGATTTAGTAGGCATTGGCCTTCTAAGAATTGGTCCTTTCCTGTCTCTTCCAGGCCTTCTCAGTCCAAATCCAGGAACAGCAGACCACCTAGGCCACAGTCTCAAGGTACGCACAGGCCTAAGCAGTGGGGGGCTTCCACTTCCAAAGCTGGAAGTAGTAAGACACCCCCCTATGGTAAAATGCCACAATGACTTAACCTTAAACCTTCCAAGCCCTGCTCAACTGACTGCACGTTTAGGGGGATGCATGCAAAAAAACTGGGAACTCATTCCCCAAGACAAATGGGTTTTAAATATAGTTTCCCAAGGATACAGATTCCACTTCCACACTTTACCAACCCCAAAAGGTGAATCAGTGGGCAGAGGCTCAACAGCAGGTTCCCTCTCTTTTCTAAGTATCAGGGCTATTCAACCTGTCCCAGCAGAAGAATGGGGACAATGTTTTTATTCCAGACTTTTCCTGGTACTCAGAAAGGACAACTCCTGACATCCTATCCTGGACCTATCTATTCTAAACACCTTTTTGGTAATTCCAAAATTCAAAATGCTAACTCTTCATCAGCTGCTTCCCATGCTAGGCAAAAATGCCTGGTTGGCAACACTGGATTTAAAGGAAGCTTACCTGCACATCCCAGTAAGGGATTCTTGCATAAAATACCTACACTTCAGAGCAGGCTACATGCACTATCAGTTCTCTGCACTGCCCTTTGGCTTATCTTCTGTGCCCAGGGTATTCACAAAATGCCTAGCTGCAGTCATTGCATTTTGCAGGCAAAGAAATATTCAGATATATCCATACCTGGACAATTGTCTAATTCAGGCAGAAAGCCAGGACATACTATTAAGTCAGCTGGCATTTGTAAAGAAACTGCTAACCTCACTGGGGTACACCATAAACAAAAAGAAATCTCATCTAGTACCCTGCCAACAAATTGTATTCCTGGGTGCAAGCTTGAACACAACTTCCCAGATGGCCTACCTCATGCCAGAGAAACAAGTTTAATCTGACAGCCTACTTCAAATTACTAGCCACAAAGACTGAGTTAACTGCAAGGAAAATACTGCAAGCTATGGGGTTCATGGCCTCTTGCATCCTACTAATTCCATATGCAAGATTCCAAATGAGGAAACTACAATGGTATCTAAAAAGCCTATGGTGTCAACATTCTCAGGACCGGGAATCAATGATTCCTATCATCCCTTGTATAAAGACAGAATTCCTTTGGTGGGCAGAGGCCTGTTACCTCAACAATTGACTGCTATTCACTCTACCCCCTGCTGCTCAAACCCTAACAACAGATGCATCCAATTATGCATGGGGGGGGGGGGTCTCACTTGGCAGGGCAGTGCATTCAGGGCAAATGGAACCCGAGTCAAATGCACCTGCATATCAGTCAAAAAGAAATGTTAGCTGTACAGAATGCTCTGACAGCCTTTCAAGGACCACATCCTTCCAGGACAATTATTGGTAAAAACAGACAACACCACCACTGTTATGTGGTACATAAACAAGCCGTGGGGAACCCACTCATACCCCCTCTGCAGACTAGCCATGGCTCTGTGGAACACAACCTTGAGCTACCAAGTGCACCTACAGGCTCAATTCCTGCCAGGCAAGCTAAACTCACTGGCAGGCGACCTAAGCAGAAATCTCATGGACTCACACGAGTGGAAATTGGAACCAAAGATATTCATCATGTTGAGAAACAAATGGGGGGAGCCCAGAGACAGACCTGTTTGCCTCCCTCTCAGAACTACCAATTGGACAAATTCTGCACAAGGACTCCCCACAGGCAAGCTTGGAAAGTGGATGCCCTGTCCTTCATCTGGGAAAACCTCTCAGTTTATGCCTTTCTCCCTCTGCCTCTCCTCTCCAAAGTTTTACTAAAGATCAAACAGGGCAAACCAAGGACAATACTCATTGCACCAGACTGGCCACGCCAACACTGATACCCCCTCTTGCGCAGTGTGTCACTGCTGGAACCATGGCACCTGCCTCAGACCCCTTCCCTGCTGTCCCAGCAGGAGGGCCAGATTCTGCATCCCTAACTTCAAACCCTGAACCTGGCAGCCTGGCTAATTACCTGAGCTCTCCATTACCATACCTCAGTAATCAAGTGCTGGATGCCATTCTGGAGGCAAGGAGGCCTAGTATTTGGAAATCCTATGCTGAAAAGTGGAAAAAATTCTGTTCCTGGAGCCAAACTCAGGGGATGGGCACAGCAGTGCCCAGTTTACCGCATATTCTACAATACTTAACAGAGATGATTCACAAGGGCCTTTCATTCTCTTCCATTAAGATTCATGCCTCTGCCATTTCAGCACATTATAATACGGAGCCACCCCTCTTCTCTCACCCACTGCTGACGCAGTTCCTCAGAGGGTCCAAAAATTTAAGACCACCCAGGAGAGCCCCTACTCCAGCCTTGGACCTTAACTTTGTATTGGAAAAGCTCACTCTACCTCCCTTTGAGCAAGCTGCAACTGCAGAGTTGAAATTCCTTCTAGCCATCACTTCAGCAAGAAGAGTTTCTGAATTACAGGCCCTCATGGCAGTGTAGCCCTTTATCATCTTCCATGCAGACAGGGGGTCCCTCAGGACCAATCCTTCCTTTATGCCCAAGGTGGTATCCAGTGTGGCCCTTAATCAGTGCATTCATTTGCCAACCTTCTTTTCTAATCCACAGAACAAAGGAGAATGAATAATGCACTCTTTGGACAAGCACAGACAACTTAGATTTTATTTGTACAGGACTAAGCCTTCCAGAAAAACTGAACAGCTGCTAGTTGCCTTTGCTGCAGGGGCAGAGGGGAAGGCCATTTCAAAGCAAACCATTTGTAAATGGATAGGCCATTGCATTCATTTCTGCTATAAGCACCATGGCAAACCTACCCCACAGGGGATAAAATCACATTCCGCCAGGGCTGCATCTACTTCAACAGCCTTTCTCAGAGGTGTTCCTACCAGGGACATCCTAGAAGCTGCTACCTGGAGTTCTATTCATACCTTCACCAAGCATTACCACTTGCCTATTTTCTCTAAATCCAGAGCTGGTTTTACCACTGCAGTCTTTCAGGGCCTAATAGCTGGTCCTAGTGCTCTCTAATTGCCTCCTCCCTTCCTTAGCTTTGGGAATCTATCCAAATGTAATGACTGCAGCAGTGAAACACGAAGAACATAGTACAGTTGTGTACACTTACCATAAATGTAGATGTTCGAGTGTATTCACTGTTGCAGTCCTGGTTACCCTCCCTCCAGCCCCCTGACTTCTATTTGCTATACCTCTCTTCTTGTTTACTGTATTTAAGCTTTCTGGTGTATTTACTTATAATTGGAGGTGCAACCTTGTATACAATTGCTTCCCATTATGGGGGCACCTGACATTTGGGGCAAGAAAAACTGATGTAATGGTGTCGGCTGCATGCTTCATACTCCTGATTACCTGACGTCATGGAAGAAGAGACAGCAACCGACGCAGGACCCAAGACTTTGATAATCAGGTCGGCTGAGGGCTACCTGCAAGCTGATAACCCAAATGTAATGACTGCAACAGTGAATTCACTCAAACATCTACATTTATGGTTAGTGTACACAGCTGTACTTTCTTCGTGTTTCACTGTTGCAGTCCTCATCAGTGGGTTATCCCTGCTGTGGTAGCCTTCGGCCGGCCTGATTACCAGAGTCTGTGTTTTTCTGCGTCGACTGCTGTCGTTTGCTGGCTGACATCAGGTCTTCAGTGCTGTAAAGGAAGGCAGTCGATGCCATTTCACCTGTCTTTCTTGCCGTGGAGCCTGTAGCAGAAGCAGTAGCAGTTTGCAAGTGTGCCGGTTGGTCGTTACCAGAGTTTGAATTACAGTTGAAAATGTCTTAAACTAAGTACCCTGGATCCTTTTTTCTTGCACTAACCGATGTCTGAAAAAGTTAACAATTGTCTCGCCTGTGGAAAGCAAATACCACACCAAAACTTCCATTCACACTGCATTACTTGTTTAGGCCCAGATCACAACGTCCTCCATTTCCGGATGTTCATCGTGCATACAGCTGCAGTCATAACAGATGGGTTATCCTGCCGTCAGGCGGGTCCTCGGTCGGCCGAATTCCAAAGTCTAGGTCCGGCGTCTGTTGTCGTCGCTTCCTCCCTGATGTCAGTGCGGCAGGGGTATAAAATAGGCAGCCGATGCCATTTTCTTCAGTCTTTCTTGCTGCGCGGTGCCCGAAGCAGAAGCAGTTCGCAAGTGCCGGTCGGCCAGCTCCTGAGATTTACGAAAGTATTTCAGCCGAAGTCTTCTTGAAAGCTAAGTACCCCGTTGGGGAAACTTTTCTTGCCTCAGACCGATGTCAGACAAAGTTAATAATTGCATTTCATGTGGGAAGAGAATACCGCATAAGGATTTCCACTCTTACTGTATACCTTGCTTAGGCCCAGACCACGACGTCTCGGCCTGCCGTTTTTGTGCTAGATTCAACAAACGCACTATTAAGCGTCGGGGAGTTAAGCCTTCACTTTTGGCAAAAATTTAATTATATTATGTCGTTGGATACTCCGACTCCAGTTTTGAGCAAAAGCAAAGATAAGGACCGACATACGAGGTCCGCACCACCTACTGATACCACGCTAAGGCCGACTACGGTTCTCCGGTACTCAGCGGCGCTACACAGCCCTGAGTACCGATGACAATGCATTACTGGTGTCTTCAGTACCGAGGTCGCAGGCTCCTTGGCCCCATTCCTGCTACAAATACCGCGCCACTCCTGGCGGAAACTCAGAATTTAGACAGGCCTGCCATTTCTCAAGGGGTCTTCAGGCCTTCCTCCTTCTCTATTAAAGCCTTCACTAAATCTAAAACAGCCATGAAAACCAAAAAACAGGTTCCTCAGACACCCTCTCAAGGCACCATGCCTAAAAAACAGATGCTTAAAATGGCTGAGGATTTGATTACTCTTATCAGGGGTTCTCAACCCCCCTCTGACAAAAGGCCCAGATTAGAGGAAGACTACCCTTCCTCAGATCAAGCTTCTATTACCTCAGAACTATCTGAGGACCAGGATTGTGCCTATTCTCCATTCGAAGACTCTGATGCAGAGGAGACTATTCCCTCGGCCTCCCCCCCCCGAGGACTTCTCTTTTGGGGAAACCCTGCATACATTAAGGGAACACTTTCACTGGGAAGGCCAAGATTACTCAGTTTCCAAGAAAAGGCTCAGGGAATTTCTTCTGCTCCCCCAGCATAGGCCTCTGGCTATCCCTCCTGTTTTAGATATATTGGATGATGTGTACACAGAAGCCAGCCTTAATCCTGATTCTTTGCCTCCAGCTCCTGTTAAACCAGACAGGTATTACCGGGTTCCTGATTCTCACCAGTTCCTATATAAAAGCCATACTGCTGACCCAGAAACTATTTCACAGGGTCCCAAGGGTATTAAGGCCTCTACTGCTAAAAACCCATTACCTTCAGAGAGAGATTCCAGATCTTTAGAAAGGTGGGGGAAAAAGGTGTACACCTCGGCCACTTTAACCATGAGGGCATTAAACTGTCAGTTCCATATGTTAAAGTATCAACAGATGTTCTTCATTCCACATTGCTGCAGTCCTAACCATTGGGTAGTCCGCTGTCCAGTCGGCCCGAATACCAAAGTATATGGCTGACGTCGGTCAAGGCGCATTAGACTGACGTCAGGACGTCAGGGTACTAATGCGCATGACCGACGTCATATCCTCAGTCTTTTTTGCCGCATGGTCCGATGCAGAAGCAGTTTTGCGAGTGCAGGTTGGCGTTCTGAAATATTTCCGAAGTCGGAGTTTCAGACCGAATCAAAGTTGGCTAAGTACCCCGTTGGGGAACATTTTGGATGTTCTTCGTCTCCCCTTGCTGCAGTCCTGACTATTGGGTATAGTCCGCGTCCCAGTCGGCCCGAATACCAGAGTATAAGGCTGACGTCGGTCATGGCGCCTTAGACTGACGTCAGTACGTCAGGGTACTAATGCGCATGACCGACGTCATTTCCTCAGTCTTTTTTGCCGCATGGTCCGATGCAGAAGCAATTTTGCGAGTGCAGGTTGGCGTTCTGAGATTTTCCGAAACCGGAGTTTCAGACCGAAACAGAGTTGGCTAAGTAACCCGTTGGAACATTTTGGTTTTTCTTGCCTCAGTATTTAACGGATGTCAGAAAAAGTGAATAACTGTATTTCTTGTGGGAAGCAGATACCGCATAGGGATTATCATACTTTGTGTATACCTTGTTTAGGGCCTGAGCACGACGTTGTTGGTTGCCGCTCTTGTGCTAAATTTAACAAGCGCACTATTAAGAGGAGGCTTGATTGTGATAGGTTATTGTTTGGGAAGCGTTGCAATTATAATATGCCGTCGGATGCTCCGGCCCGCTTCATCCAAGCGCAAGGACAAAACAGTGAAGCCTAGGGGTGAGGAACCGGCAGTCCCGGACGTCGGTCCTTTAGAAGGCTCAGGAGCCAGAGGTTTTGCCAGGAGTCTCTATGGAGTCTCAGGCAGATACTTTACTGTTACAGGATGTGCCCTCTCAGGAGGTAGGCCAGGCTGAGGGGCTTCTCAGGTAACTGTTCTTCCCTCTCTTCCCAAGGTAGTTAGGGCCTCTCCTTCTGTTGCCAAAGCTTCTTTTAGAGGTAGGCCAAGTTCAGCTTCTGTGGGGCTTCTCCTAGCATTTGGGCTCTGTGCCTAAGAAACATATGCTTAAAATGGCAGAAGATTTGATTACTCTGATTAGAGGTTCTATGCCCCGCCTGATAAGAGGCCTAGGGTGGAACAGGAGTTTGATAGTTTTGAACAGTGTTCACAGGCTTCAGAGTCTTCTGTGGAAGACTTGCAAGAGTTTCCTGCTTATTCTGATTCTGATGTGGATGATTCCACTCCTACAGCTTCTCCTCCTGAGGATTTTTCATTTTCAGAGACTCTTCACTCCATGAGGGAGCACTTTAAATGGGAAGGCCAGGATTACTCTGATTCAGGAAAAGGCTTAGGGAATTCTTGTTTTACCCCAGCATAGGCCCTTAGCTATTCCTCCTGTGTTGAATGTGGTGGAGGATGTTTTTGCAGAGGCTTCCCTGAACCCTGACTCCTTGCCTCCTGCTCCTGTTAAGCCTGATAGGTATTATAGGGTGCCCGAAGCTCATAAGTATTTGTTTAAGAGTCCCAGGGCGGACCCAGAAACTGTTTCTCAGGGGCCTAAAGGTGTTAAAGCTTCTGTGGTTAAAAATCCTGTTCCCTCTGATAAAGAGGCAAGGGCTTTGGATAGGTGGGGTAAGAAAGTATATACTTCTTCCACTCTAGCCATGAGGGCGTTGAATTGTCAGTTTCATATGCTGAAATATCAGAATTATCTCCTTTCCCAATTGAAATCTTAGGTGGATGCTTTGGCGGAAGGTATTGAGTGTAAAGAATTGCTGGATTTGGTTCATGTGTCTGAACAAGTGGGTAAGCATTCTTTGCAGTGTGGTTTTGATGCTGTTCAGGCCTCCTCGAGGGTGGCTGCTACTAGTTCTGTTCTTCGCAGACATGCCTGGTTGAAGGATCAGAATTTAGCTGAGCATGTTAAGACCAGGATTTTGGATGCTCCTTTACAGTCTGATGTGTTGTTTGGACCGCCTGTGGAAGCAGTTTTAAAGAAAATGGAGGACAAAGCTAAGTCTATGCAGACTGTTAAAGATTTTTTGCAGGTGCAGCCTCCGAAGTTTAGTAGACATTGGCCTGCTAAGGGGTGGACATATCCTGCTTATGGTTCCCAGTCTAGGGGTAGGTCTAGACGTGGTAGGGGCAGGGCTCAAGGTTCGTTTAGGCCTAGATCAGACAGTTCACCTGCTCAGACTTCTGGTGAGGGCAGGGGTCAGTCCTTTCGTAAGCAGAACCAATGACCTGCCTTTTCAGCTGCCAGTGGACTCTCGTCTGGCAGCTCCTTTGGGAGGAAGATTGTCTCTTTTCAAGGAAAATTGGGATTTAATCACTCAAGACAGATGGGTGCTGGATATCATTCATCACGGTTACAGATTTTATTTCCACACAATGCCCCCTTTCAAAGGCATGCCAGATGTTCCTCCTCCACAAAGAAAAGAGGCTCACAAGCAAGTTTCTCAGTTACTCCAGATAGGGGCCATTCAGACAGTCCCTGTATCAGAAAGGGGCTTCGGATTTTATTCTCGCCTGTTCCTAGTACCAAAGAAGGGGAACACGTGGAGACCAATTTTGGATTTATCTATCCTCAACACTTATCTGGACATTCCCAAGTTCAAGATGTTGACGTTACAGCAACTGTTACCTCTGCTGGGCAAGGATCACTGGATGGTAACTTTGGATCTCAAGGAAGCCTACCTTCATGTGCCTATAAGGATAAGTTGCAGAAAGTATCTGCGATTTCGAACTGGAGATTTTCATTATCAGTTCTCTGCATTGCCCTTTGGCTTATCTACTGCCAGAGTATTCACAAAGGTTCTGGCTCCAGTGATAGCTTACTTCAGGCTTCAAGGCATTCAAATCTATCCTTACTTGGACGACTGCCTGATTCTGGCTCAAGAAAAGGAAGACCTTCTACAGCATCTGGAATATGTCATAGCAGTGCTAAGATGCCTAGGGTATTCTGTGAACGAAATAAAGTCCAGTCTAGTACCCTCTCAAGACATGTGCTTTCTGGGTGTGAGACTGAATACAGCAGCCCAGATGGCCTTTTAACCCCGGACAAACAAAAGAGTCTGTCACTTTACTTCCATCAACTATCTCATCAGTCCGTGCTGACTGCAAGGACAGTCCTTCAAGCATTAGGGTTCATGGCATCTTGTATTCTGGTGCTTCCCAATGCCAAACTGCATATGAGGAAGCTGCAATGGTATCTCAAAATGTATGGACACAGCACTGCCAAGATTTCGACACTGTCATTCACATAATACCTTGCCTTCAAAAGGAATTCTTGTGGTGGGCTCAGGAATGTCACCTAAACAAGGGACTCTCTGTGACCCGGCCAGAGGCGAGTCAGATTTTAACGACAGATGCCTCGGACACTGCTTGGGGAGCTCATCTAAATGGAAAGTGGATACAAGACAAGTGGCCTGCCAGACTACAGCATCTACATATCAACATGAAGGAGATGTTAGCAGTCCAGTTTGCTTTGATGGCGTTCAAGGAGTTACTTCTTCCAGGGCAGGTGTTGATTCTAACAGACAACACAACTGTCATGTGGTACATCAACAAGCAAGGGGGAACACATTCTTATCCTCTATGCAGGCAAGCAATGATTTTATGGGAGACTGCATTAAGCCTGCAACTGACTCTTCAGGCAAGGTTTCTGCCAGGAGCACAGAACTCCCTAGCAGATGTATTAAGCAGACAAATCATGGATCCCCACGAGTGGAAACTGGATCTTCATGTATTTCAGAAATTGACAGTGTCATGGGGTACTCCAGACATAGATCTGTTCGCTTCTCCACTAAACCACCAGCTGCCAAAGTATTGCACAAAGGGGTTTCATCACACAGCTTGGAAAGTGGATGCTCTGTCTTTCAGTTGGAAAAACCTTCATGTCTATGCCTTTCCACCTCTGCCTCTTCTTCCAAAGGTATTATTAAAGGTCAGACAAGACAGGCCAAGGATGATTTTGATAGCTCCAGATTGGCCTCGGCAACACTGGTACCCACTTCTAAGGAGTCTTGTAAAGACGCCTCCATGGCCTTTACCTCTGATTCCTCATCTGTTATCTCAGAAGGACGGTCATCTGCTCAATGTCAAGCTTCAATCTCTTCATCTCACAGCTTGGCATATTCTGTGTTGAAGCACAGCAGGTCTCAGCTTCCTCAACAAGTTTTAAATGTGATTATGGAAGCTAGAAGGCCTAGTACTAGGAGAGTGTACGCAGAAAAATGGAAGAGATTTTTATTTTGGAGTACAGCAAAGAATTTGGAGATTTGAGAGCCTAATTTGAGTGTGGCTCTTCAATATCTTACTGAATTATTGGACAAAGGTTTGTCCTTCTCTTCCATAAAGATTCATGCTGCAGCAATTTCAGCTCACTATGATTGTGACCCACCTTTGTTTTCGCATCCTTTGTTCAAGCAGTTTCTTACAGGGGCAAAGAATATAAGACCCCCACGTAGAGCTCCTACTCCTGCTTGGGATCTCAATTTTGTGTTGGAGAAACTTACTCTACAACCTTTTGAGCCTGCGGCTACTACTGAATTGAAATACTTGTCATGGAAGACTGCTTTTCTGTTGGCTATTACTTCTGCAAGAAGGGTGTCTGAGTTGCAGGCCCTTATGGCAGTAGAGCCCTTTTTGGTTTTCCATAAGGACAGGGTTTCATTACGTACTAATCCTTCCTTTATGCCTAAGGTGGTTTCTAGTGTGGCTTTAAACCAAACTATTCATTTGCCTACGTTTTTTGCAGATCCTCAAAATAAAGGGGAAAAGATTTTGCACACTTTAGATGTACACAGGCAATTGCGTTATTATTTGAGCAGGACTAAAAATTTTAGGCAGTCTCAGCAGTTACTTGTTTCTTTTGCTTTGAGTTCACAGGGCAAACCTGTGTCAAAACAAACTATTTCTAGGTGGATTGGTTTTTGCATTGCATTTTGTTATTCCCATCATGGCAAAGAGGTTCCAGCTGGGATTAGGCCTCATTCCACTAGGGCTACTGCCACTTCAACAGCATTTCTACGGGGGGTGGCAACTAAGGATATTCTGGAAGCAGCTACTTGGAGTTCAGTGCATACTTTCTCTAGGCATTATCACCTGCCTATATACTCTAAGACTAGGGCTGGTTTTGCCACAGCTGTTTTACAAGGCATGTTGTCAGCTCCTGCTACTTTATAATTTGCCAGCCTCCCTTACCTCTGCTTTGGGATTCTACCCAATAGTCAGGACTGCAGCAAGGGAGGCGAAGAACATAGTACAGTTTTGTACCTACCATAAATGTAGATGTTAGGATTCCCTTGCTGCAGTCCAATACCCTCCCTCCTTCCCTCTGTGTTTCAGGGTGGTTGTGTAGGTGAGTTTACATGCTTATATTTTTGTATATATTGCTGTATATATTGTACATGTTTTTGGTGCAGGTTTTTTGGGACTTGTCTTTTTGGGTCTTCTGACATCTGGGGCAAGAAAAGACTGAGGAAATGACGTCGGTCATGCGCATTAGTACCCTGACGTACTGACGTCAGTCTAAGGCGCCATGACCGACGTCAGCCTTATACTCTGGTATTCGGGCCGACTGGGACGCGGACTATACCCAATAGTCAGGACTGCAGCAAGGGAATCCTCGAACATCTACATTTATGGTAGGTACAAAACTGTACTTTTTTTCTTGCCTCAGTATTTAACCGGATGTCAGAAAAAGTGAATAACTGTATTTCTTGTGGGAAGCAGATACCTCATAGGGATTACCATACTTTGTGTATACCTTGTTTAGGGCCTGAGCACGACGTTGTTGGTTGCCGCTCTTGTGCTAGATTTAACAAACGCACTATTAAGAGAAGGTTAGACTGTGCCAGGTTAGTGTTTGGGAAGCGTTGTAATTACAAAATGCCGTCGGATGCTCCGACGCCCACTTCGTCCAAAAAGCGCAAGGACAAAACAGCAAAGCCTAGGGTTGATGAACCGGCAGTCCCGGACGTCGGTTCTTTAGAAGGCTCAGTGGAGCCAGAGGTTTTGCCAGGAGTTTCTTTGGAGTCTCAGGCAGAGACTTTACTGTTACAGGATGTGCCCTCTCAGGAGGTAGGCCAGGCTGAGGGGGCTTCTCAGGTAACTGTTCTTCCCTCTCTTCCCAAGGTAGTTAGAGCTTCTCCTACTGTTTCCAAAACTTCTTTGAGAGGTAGGCCAAGTTCAGCTTCAGTGGGGGCTTCTCCTAGCACTTCAGGTTCTGTGCCTAAGAAACATATGCTTAAAATGGCAGAAGATTTAATTACTATGATTAGAGGCTCTATGCCCCCTCCTGATAAGAGGCCTAGGGTGGAACCTGAGTTTGAGAGTTTTGAGCGGTGTTCAGAGGCTTCTGAGTCTTCTGTGGAAGACTTGCAGGAGTATCCTCCTTATTCTGATTCTGATGTGGATGATTCCACTCCTACAGCTTCTCCTCCTGAGGATTTCTCATTTTCAGAGACTCTGCATTCCATGAGGGAGCACTTTAAATGGGAAGGCCAAGATTACTCTGATTCCAGGAAAAGGCTTAGGGAATTCTTATTCTTACCCCAGCATAGGCCCTTAGCTATACCTCCTGTGTTGAATGTGGTGGAAGATGTTTTTGCAGAGGCTTCCCTGAACCCTGATTCTTTGCCTCCTGCCCCTGTTAAGCCTGATAGGTACTATAGGGTGCCTGAAGCTCATAAGTATCTGTTTAAGAGTCCTAGGGCAGACCCGGAAACTGTTTCTCAGGGGCCTAAGGGTGTTAAGGCCTCTGTTGTTAAAAATCCTGTTCCCACTGATAAAGAGGCAAGGGCTTTGGATAGGTGGGGAAAGAAAGTGTATACTTCTTCCACTTTAGCCATGAGGCGTTGAATTGTCAGTTTCACATGCTAAAATATCAAAATTATCTCCTTTCACAATTGAAATCTAAGGTGGATGCTTTGGCGGAAGGTATAGAGTGTAAAGAGTTGCTGGATTTAGTTCATGTGTCTGAACAAGTGGGTAAGCATTCTTTGCAATGTGGTTTTGATGCTGTGCAGGCCTCCTCGAGGGTGGCTGCCACTAGTTCTGTTCTTCGCAGGCATGCCTGGTTGAGGGATCAGAATTTAGCAGAGCATGTTAAGACTAGGATTTTGGATGCTCCTTTACAGTCTGATGTGTTATTTGGTTCGCCTGTGGAAGCAGTTTTAAAGAAAATGGAGGACAAAGCTAAGTCTATGCAAACTGTTAAAGATTTTTGCAGGTGCAGCCACGAAGTTTAGTAGAAATTGGCCTACTAAGGGATGGACATATCCTGCTTATGATTCCCAGTCTAGGGGTAGGTCTAGACGTGGTAGGGGCAGAGCTCAAGGTTCTTTTAGGCCTAGAACAGAGGGTTCACCTGCTCAGACTTCTGGTGAGGGCAGGGGTCAGTCCTTTCGTAAACAGACCCAATGACCTGCCTTTTCAGCTGCCAGTAGATTCTCGTCTGGCAGCTCCTTTGGGAGGAAGACTGTCTCTTTTCAAAGAAAATTGGGATTTAATCACTCAAGACAGATGGGTGTTGGATATCATTCACCACGGTTACAGGTTTTATTTCCATACATTGCCCCTTTCAAAGGCATGCCAGACGTTCCCCCTCCACAAAGGAAAGAGGCTCACAAGCAAATTTCTTTGTTACTCCAAATAGGGGCTATTCAGCCAGTCCCTGTACCAGAAAGGGGCCTAGGATTTTATTCTCGCCTGTTCCTAGTTCCAAAGAAGGGGAACACGTGGAGACCAATTTTGGATTTATCTATCCTCAACACTTATCTGGACATTCCCAAGTTCAAGATGTTGACGTTACAACAGCTTTTACCTCTGCTGGGCAAAGATCATTGGATGGTAACTTTAGATCTCAAGGAAGCTTACCTTCATGTGCCTATAAGACTAAGCTGCAGGAAGTATCTGCGTTTTCGAGCTGGAAATTCTCATTATCAGTTCTCTGCATTGCCCTTTGGCTTATCTACTGCGCCCAGAGTATTCACAAAGGTTCTGGCTCCAGTGATAGCCTACTTCAGGCTGAAAGGAATTCAAATCTATCCTTACTTGGACGACTGCCTGATTCTGGCTCAAGAAAAGGAAGACCTTCTACAGCATCTGGAATATGTCATAGCAGTGCTAAGATGCCTAGGGTATTCTGTGAACGAAATAAAGTCCAGTCTAGTACCCTCTCAAGACATGTGCTTTCTGGGTGTGAGACTGAATACAGCAGCCCAGATGGCCTTTTTAACCCCGGACAAACAAAAGAATCTTTCCAGTTACTTCCATCAACTATCTCTTCAGTCCGGGCTGACTGCAAGGACAGTCCTTCAAGCCTTAGGGTTCATGGCATCTTGTATTCTGGTGCTTCCCACTGCCAAACTGCATATGAGGAAGCTGCAATGGTATCTCAAAAATGTGTGGACACAGCACTGCCAGGATTTGGACACTGTCATTCAAATAATACCTTGCATTCAAAAAGAATTTTTGTGGTGGGCTCAGGAATGTCACCTAAACAAGGGACTCTCTGTGACCCGGCCAGAGGCGAGTCAGATTTTAACGACAGATGCCTCGGACATTGCTTGGGGAGCTCATCTAAATGGAAAGTGGATACAAGACAAGTGGCCTGCCAGACTACAGCATCTACATATCAACATGAAGGAGATGTTAGCAGTCCAGTTTGCATTAATGGCTTTCAAGGAGTTACTTCTTCCTGGGCAGGTGTTGATTCTAACAGACAACACAACTGTCATGTGGTACATCAACAAACAAGGGGAACACATTCTTATCCTCTATGCAGGCAAGCAATGATTTTATGGGAGACTGCGCTCAGCTTGCAACTAACTCTTCAGGCAAGGTTTCTGCCGGGAGCACAGAACTCCTTAGCAGATGTGTTAAGCAGGCAAATCATGGATCCCCACGAGTGGAAACTGGATCTTCATGTATTTCAGAAATTGACAGTGTCATGGGGAACTCCAGACATAGATCTGTTCGCTTCTCCACTAAACCACCAGCTGCCAAAGTTTTGCACAAAGGGGTTTCATCACACAGCTTGGAAAGTGGACGCTCTTTCTTTCAGTTGGAAAAATCTTCATGTGTATGCCTTTCCACCTCTGCCTCTTCTCCCAAAGGTGCTCCTAAAGATCAGACAAGACAAGCCAAGGATGATTTTAATAGCTCCAGATTGGCCTCGGCAACACTGGTACCCACTTCTAAGGAGTCTGGTAAGGAAGCCTCCATGGCCTTTACCTTTGATTCCACACCTGTTATCTCAGAGGGACGGTCACCTGCTCAATGTCAAGCTTCAATCTCTTCATCTAACAGCCTGGCATATTCTGTTTTGAAACACAGCAGGTCTCAACTTCCTCAACAAGTTTTAAATGTGATTATGGAAGCCAGAAGACCTAGTACAAGGAAACTGTACGCAGAAAAATGGAAGAGATTTTTATTTTGGAGTGCAGCAAAGGATTTGGAGGTTTCTGAGCCTAATTTGAGTGTGGCTCTTCAATATCTTACTGAGTTATTGGACAAAGGTTTGTCCTTCTCTTCCATTAAAATTCATGCTGCAGCAATTTCAGCTCACTATGATTGTGACCCACCATTGTTTTCACATCCTTTGTTCAAGCAGTTTCTTAGAGGGGCAAAGAATATAAGACCCCCACGTAGAGCTCCTACTCCTGCTTGGGATCTCAATTTTGTGTTGGAAAAACTTACTCTACAACCTTTTGAGCCTGCGGCTACTGCTGAGTTAAAATACTTGTCATGGAAGACTGCTTTTTTGTTGGCCATTACTTCTGCAAGAAGGGTTTCTGAGTTGCAGGCCCTTATGGCAGTAGAGCCCTTTTGATTTTCCATAAGGATAGAGTATCATTACGTACTAATCCTTCCTTTATGCCTAAGGTGGTTTCTAGTGTGGCTTTAAACCAAACTATTCATTTGCCTACTTTCTATGCAGATCCCCAAAACAAGGGAGAAAAGATTTTGCACACTTTAGATGTACATAGGCAGTTACGTTATTATTTAAGCAGGACTAAGGATTTCAGGCAGTCTCAGCAGTTGTTTGTTTCTTTTGCCTTGACTTCTCAGGGCAAGCCTGTGTCTAAGCAAACTATTTCTAAGTGGATTGGGTTTTGCATTTCATTTTGTTATTCCCATCATGGCAAGGAGATTCCAGCTGGGATTAGGCCTCATTCCACAAGGGCTACTGCCACTTCAACAGCATTTCTCAGGGGGGTGGCAACTAAGGATATTTTGGAGGCAGCTACTTGGAGTTCAGTGCATACTTTCTCTAAGCATTACCACCTTCCTCTCTACTCTAAATCTAGGGCTGGTTTTGCCACAGCTATTTTGCAAGGCATGTTGACAGCTCCTGCTTCCTTATGATTTGCCAGCCTCCCTTACCTCTGCTTTAGGATTCTACCCAATGGTTAGGACTGCAGCAATGTGGAATGAAGAACATAGTACAGTTTTGTACCTACCATAAATGTAGATGTTCGAGGATCCACATTGCTGCAGTCCAATTCCCTCCCTCCTTCCCTCTGTGTTTAGGGGTTGTGGTGTGGGTTAGGCTATATTCTTGTGCTTTTGTATATATTGTATATATGTTTGGTGCAGGGTTTTTGTTGGTGTTTTGGTTTGGGCCTTGTCTTTTTAGGGCCTTCTGACATCTGGGGCAAGAAAAGACTGAGGATATGACGTCGGTCATGCGCATTAGTACCCTGACGTCCTGACGTCAGTCTAATGCGCCTTGACCGACGTCAGCCATATACTTTGGTATTCGGGCCGACTGGACAGCGGACTACCCAATGGTTAGGACTGCAGCAATGTGGATCCTCGAACATCTACATTTATGGTAGGTACAAAACTGTACTTTTTTGATATCTCAGCTGAAAAGCAAGATGACACAACCAGAACAACCAGATTTAAAAGAGTTGCAGGATTTGTTGCATGGTGCAGAGCAAGTGGTGTTTGGAGCAGTGTGGTTTTGATGCTTTAGAGGCCTCATGTAGAGCTGCTGTTACGGGGTCTGTTATACGTAGGCATGCTTGGCACAAAGAGCAAACCTTACCAGATCATGTCAAAGCTAAATTATTAGATGCACCTCTTCAAAAAGATGTATTGTTTGGTGTTAAAGCAGAGGAGGTGCTAAAGAAAATGGAGGAAGAAGCGAAATCAATGCAAACAGTGAAAGATTTCCTGCAGGTACAGCCTCCACGTTTCAGCAGAAACTGGCCTTCAAAAAATTGGTCCTTTCCAGCCACGGACAGACCTCAAAGGGGCAGATACAGGCGTACAAGGGGTAGAGGGCAACCTCAAGGATCTTTCAGAGCCAGACAGTGGCAAGCCCCAACCCCAAGAGGTGGAGAAGATAGATCACAGTCTTTTAGAAAACAGACACAATGACTTCCCCCTACACCTGCCAAGCAAAGTTTTAATGGCAGCACCTTTGGGCGGAAAACTGACATTATTCTCAAAAAATTGGCATATTGTTACAAAAGACAAATGGATTCTGGACATTTTAGACAGAGGCTACAGGTTCCACTTTCATACCCTTCCAAAAATGAGAGGCATGCCAAACCTGCCACAAAATCAAAGGGCAGAGGCACAAAAACAAATTTCAGCTCTCATGGACATGAAAGCAATTCAAGAAGTACCTGCAAAAGAACAAGGTCAAGGGTTTTATTCCAGACTATTCCTGGTGCCAAGGAAAGACAAAGATTGGCGACCTATCTTAGACCTATCCATCCTAAACACATATCTACAGGTGCTAAAATTCAAGATGCTCACATTACAGCAGCTTCTTCCCATGCTGGGCAAGAAGTCTTGGCTGGTAACAATGGACCTCAAGGAGGCATACCTGCATGTCCCTATCAGACAAGATTGCAGAAGATACCTCAGATTTCTTGCAGGTTCAACCCATTACCAATTCTCTGCATTGCCCTTTGGCTTATCTACTGCACCCAGAGTGTTTACGAAATGCCTGGCATCAGTAATCGCCTTCTGCAGACTACAAGGGATACAAATCTACCCATATCTGGACGACTGCCTGATCCAAGCGGACAGCAAGGACATACTACTGCAGCACCTGGCGTTTGTAATAAAACTGTTGAACTTCCTGGGATACACAGTCAGCAAAAAGAAATCAAAACTAATACCCTCTCAACAAATAATTTTCCTGGGTGCCAGCTTGGATACAACCACCCAGATGGCCTACCTCATGCCAGACAAGCAAGGGCAACTGTCTCAATACTTCAGAAAAATGGCAACTTACACCAGGCTAACTGCAAGGAAAGTCCTGCAGGCCCTGGGATTCATGGCATCTTGCATCCTACTAATCCCATGTGCAAAGCTGCATATGAGGAAACTTCAATGGTACCTAAAAAACTTATGGTCTCAACACAGCCACAGCTTGGAAGCAATTATACCACTCATTCCATGCCTTCAAAAGGAATTTATGTGGTGGGCTCAAGCTTGCCAAAGAAACACAGGTCTTCCTTTCTGTGTACCTCAAGTAACTCAAATCATCACAACAGATGCCTCAGACTACGCCTGGGGAGCACACATGACAGATCAGTGCATTCAGGGAAAATGGGCACGAAAAGAGAAGCTCCTTCACATCAACCAAAGGAAATGCTAGCCGTGCAAAAGGCTATTATGACCTTCAAAGACCTACTGCATCCAGGCCAGCTATTGATAAGGACAGACAACACCACAGTGATGTGGTACATAAACAAACAGGGGGGAACTCATTCTTACCCCCTGTGCAGGCAAGCCATGACCCTATGGAACACAGCACTGGAATTGAAAATTCAACTACAGGCACAATTCCTGCCAGGGAAGGAAAACACACTGGCAGACAACCTAAGCAGAAATATGACAGATCCACACGAATGGAAGTTGCGTCCTCAAATTTTCACAAAGATAACTCAGGCATGGGGACAGCCAGACATAGATCTCTTTGCTACCCACAGAAATTGCCAGTTGAAAAAATTTTGTTCAAGGACCTATCATCCACAGGCCTGGAAAGTGGACGCACTTTCCTTTAATTGGGCAACATTGCCAGTCTGTGCTTTCCCACCTCTTCCTCTGCTGCCCAAAGTTCTATTAAAAGCCAGAGCAGAGAGGCCGAAAATGATTCTCATCGCTCCAGACTGGCCAAGACAACACTGGTATCCGCTCCTGAGGAGCCTGACACATTCCCCACCATGGACCCTACCTCTAGTCCCTCTTCTGTTGTCCCAGCACAACTACAAAACCCTTCACAGCCAGCTCAAAACTCTAAATCTAGCTGCATGGAGAATTCCTTGATTTCCCAACAGTTTCTCCTCTCCAAGCAGGTGCAGGATGTCATCTTGGAGGCCAGAAGACCTTCTACTAGAAAGGCCTACTCCGCCAAATGGAAACGATTTTGTGCCTGGAATCAAAAGAAGGGACAGAATCCTTGGGTAATAAATATACCTCAAATTTTACAGTACCTAGCTGAGATGTTAAACAATGGGCTTTCCTTCTCCTCCATCAAGATCCACGCTTCAGACATTTCTGCACAATACAACACAGATCCTCCTTTATTCTCTCATCCTGTCTTAAGGCAGTTCCTTAGAGGGGCAAAGAATATAAAACCCCCAAGGAAACTACCAGTCCCTGCTTGGGACCTCAACTTCGTATTGGAAAAGCTGACCCTTCCTCCCTTCGAGCCAGCTTCTTCATCAAAGTTACAGTACTTGTCATGGAAAACAGCCTTTCTTCTGGCTATCACCTCAGCTCGCAGGGTCTCGGAGCTACAGGCCCTCATGGCTGTGCAACCATTCATCATTTTCCATCAGGACAGAGTTTCCTTATGAACCAACCCTACCTTTATGACAAAGGTAGTATCCAGTGTAGCTTTGAATCAGACTATCCACTTACCTACCTTTTATCGTAATCCACAAAACAAAGGGGAAAGACTACTACATTCTTTGGACATTCACAGACAACTTCGTTATTATTTGGACGGGACAAAGCCATTCAGGAAATCTGAGCAACTCTTTGTGTCCTATGCTGCAGGTGCTCAAGGAAAGGCTATTTCCAAACAGACAATTTCAAAATGGATAGCCCACTGCATACGCTTTTGTTACTCATTTCATGGAAAAACTGTGCCTGCATGCATCAGATCTCACTCCACCAGAGCCACAGCTACCTCTGTAGCCTTCCTCAGGGGGGTCCCTACCAAGGATATTTTGGAAGCAGCCACCTGGAGTTCAGTGCCCACTTTCTCCAAGCACTATCACCTCCCACTATACTCTAAATCTAGAGCGGGCTTTGCCACAGCAGTCCTGCAGGGCATCCTAGCCCCTCCTAGTTCCACTTAGTGCCTACCACCCTTACTTAGCTTTGGGATTCTACCCATCTGTTATGACTGCAGCTGTATGCATGATGAACATAGTACAGTTTTGTACCTACCATAAATGTAGATGTTCGAGTGCTCATACAGCTGCAGTCCAGGTTTCCCTCCCTCCAACCAATCTTAGGACAGGCCTTATGACAAACCCTTTTCATATAACCTTTTGGGGTATTCTTTTATGGTGTATTTGCTTGCAACTACTGTTTTTGATTTATCAACATTGCACTTTTGCATAACATTATGTTTGCCTTCCTTCTGGGGGGCACCTGACATCTGGGGCAAGAAAAACTGAAGAAAATGGCGTCGGCTGCCTCTTTTATACCCCTGCCGCACTGACGTCAGGGAGGAAGCGACGACAACCGACGCCGGACCTAGACTTTGGAATTCGGCCAACCGAGGACCCACCTGACGGCAGGATAACCCATCTGTTATGACTGCAGCTGTATGAGCACTCGAACATCTACATTTATGGTAGGTACAAAACTGTACTTTCTGTGCCCTCTTTAACGCGAGAACCATTCGTCGTAGAGCTCTTTTTATAGCCAGGTATTTTTGTCCTCCATCTTCGCATTCTGAAATGGCGTCCATCAGCCAACAATCTATAGACATTCCGAAAAAACGTAAGGACAAAGATAGAGACAGACCACACAAGGCTAAGCCTTCTGACTATTCTACTGTTAAGCAGGTCATCAGTACTCCGGAATTCAGTGAGCTGCCTTTGCAGCCCCTGATGCCCGATTCAATACCTTCGCGGGCCTCTACTGAGACCCTTTTGGAGTCCAGTATGCCACAGAAATCTTCTTCGTCTTCCGAGCCTTTGGTTGCCTCTGCCTTGGTTGGGTCTGGAGCCGCGACGCAGGCATTTGCTTCTGAGGAGGGCTGTTCGCACTACCGAATCTAGACAAAAAAAAAAGTCTTCTCCTCTGACTACCGTTTCTGTCAGACTTATGGATAATCTTAGGCCGAGAGGCAAGGCCACTCCTAGGGAAACTACCTCTAGCAACCATTTTCCCCTGCTCCACCACCCCAAGCCGCACCTATTAAAAGGAAAAGGGACCCTTCCCCTGAAATACTGACAAAACAGGATTCTGAATATTCAGATTTTGAAGAGGAACTACAACCTCTTACTGCTTATGAGGAATCAGATTCAGAGGAATCCATTCCTTCTGCCTCCCCACCAGAAGATCTTTCTTTTGGGGAAACACTTCACACCCTCAGGGATCATTTCAACTGGAAATTCCAGGACCTCCCTCAGTCTGAGAAAAGACTAAGAGAGTTTTTTTTAGACCTACCCCAGCACAGACCCTTGGCCACCCCCCCCCCATCTTAGAGGTGGTTGATTATGTCTTCCATGAATCCAGCTTACCTCCTAACTCCTGATACCCTCCCACCTACTCCCAGAAAACCTGACAGGTATTACAGAGTACCTGACTCTCACAAATACCTGTACAGAAACCCTGCTGCAGACCCGGAGGTCATTACACAAGGACCAGAAAGAGCTAAGGCTAGTTCTGCAAAGAATCCTACTCCTTCTGAGAAGGACTCCAGAGCTCTGGACAGGTTGGGTAAAAAATATACACCTCTGCAACCTTGGCTGTCAGAGCACTCAGCTGTCAGTTCCACACGTTAAAATATCACCAGCACACTTTGGAACTATTAAAACAAAAGATTTCAAGCTTTCCTGACTCTGCCAATTCAAAAGAGTTAGCAGATTTACTGCACTCTACTTGCCAAGTGTCTAAACACTCTTTACACTGTGGATATGACGCCCTAGAAGCCTTAAGCATGGCAGCAGTGTCAGGATCTGTAATTAGGAGACATGCATGGTTGAAGGAACAACCTCTCCCTGATCATGTCAAATCTCATGTCAAATCTAAATTACTTGATGCACCCTTGGATAAGGACCGCTTGTTTGGAGTAAAAGCAGAAGAGGTACTTAAAAAGATGGAAGACAAAGCAAAATCTATGCAAACAGTAAAAGATTTCCTTTATGTACAACCTCCTAGGTTCAGCAGGAATTTTCTCTCAAACACTGGTCTTTTCCTGCACCTAGCAGACAGGGGTGTAAGGTAAGCCCCGCGGGACAGACCACCCAGACTCCTATCCTAGGGACTGCAGAGAACCAAACAGTGGATAACTTCCACGCCCAAGGCCGGGAGTTCTAAGTCATCCCTCTGTGTCAAAAACCCTCAATGACTCCTCCCCGCTTTCTTTTCACTCACCAAAAACTAGGAGGAAGGCTCTCCCTCTGCAAAGAGAATTGGCTTTCTGTAACAAACGACCAATGGGTCTTAAAGATAATTTCTCAGGGATAGAAATTCTCCTTCAATGAACTCCCAATTCCAAAAGGGTACCCAGACATACCTCCAAATCAGTGAATTTGAAACAAATTGAAACAATTCTAAACTCTCATATCCCAAGGGGCAGTGTAACCTGCCCCCTCAGATCAAACAGGCAAAGGCTTTTATTCCAGACTTTTCCTTGTTCCCAGAAAAAAGGGAACACTCCCCATCCTGGATTTATTCTGAACACCTTCCTGGTGGTCCCCGTATTCAAAATGCTAACTTTGCAGCAGCTGCTGCCTATGCTGACAAAAAAATGCCTGGTTAGTTACCCTAGATCTAAAAGATGCTTACCTCCACATCCCCATAAGGGAATCCTGCAGGAAATGCCTTCGCTTCTGATCAGGCTCACACTTTCAGTTCTCTGCGCTACCCTTTGGCTTATCTACTGCTCCCAGGGTATTCACCAAATGCTTAGCCCCGGCCATAGCCTTTTGCAGACAGAAAAATATACAAATTTGCCCTTATCTGGACAACTGCCTCATTCAGGCAGATTGCAAAGAAAAGCTCATCACGGACCTCCTCTTTGTCAAAACCCTCCTAACCTCCTTAGGATACACCATCACAGAGTAGAAATCGAGGCAAACGTCTTCCAGGGAGTTCATTTTCTTGGGGGCACTGCTGGACACAGCATCCCAAATGGCCTTCCTATCTCCAGAAAAACAGAGCTTCCTGCCTCTCTATTTTACCCAGCTGGCTCCCAGAAGTCACCTCACTGCGAGGAAGTTCCTGCAAGCCTTGGGGTACATGGCATATTGCATCCTTCTAATTCTTCTGGCCAGGCTTCACATGAGAAAAATTCATTGGTACCTAAAGAACCTCTGGTGTCAGCACTCTAAGCTTCTAGAGACCTCTCTACCTCTGATCCCCTGCATAAGGGCCAAGTTTCTCTGGTGGGCAGAAGTCTGTGCCCAGAACAAGGGTCTTCCCTTCACCCTCAGCCCAACCGGGCAGACCATTACAAGTGACGCCTCAGACATAGCTTGGGGTGCTCACCTAGAAGGCAGGTACACCCAAAGTCTTTGGGATGCCCAGCACTTTCCCTTACACATCAGCCAGAAAGAAATGATGGCAGTACAAAAGTCTCTGACATCCTTCAAACCCAATCTCAAGCCAGGATTTCTCCTTATCAAAACAGATAACACCACAGTAATTTGGTACATCAACTAACAGGGAAGTTCCCAATCTTACCCTCTGTGCAGGCTAGCCATGAACCTCTGTCTGGCAGCCTGTTCCATGGAACTACACCTGATAGCACACTACCTACCAGGGATCAACAACACCCTGGCAGACCACTTAAGCAGAAGCTTACTGGACCCCCACGAATGGCAGCTCCACAGAAAAGTCTTTTTACAAATCACTCAAGTGTGGGGGACTCTGGAGGTGGATCTCTTTGCTTTGCATCCCAACCATCAGCTGAAAAAATTCTGTACCAGGGAGTATCACCACCTAGCATGGAAGGTGGATGCCTTGACCTTTCCCTAGAACACCCTCTTTGTGTACGCATTCCCTCCTCTGCCTCTTATCCCCAGGGTACTGATCAAAATAAGGGAGGAGAGACCAAAGGCCATCCTCTTTGTTCCAGATTGCGCCTTACTGCACAGCCTGACCTTACAGCCTCCCAGGCAGCTTTCCCTGATCTCAGACCTCTTAACATGCTGCACCCAGACTTGCAGACTCTCAAACTATCAACATGACTTATACTCTAAAGGCAAACAAGGGGCCCCTATTAAACAAACCAGTCCTAGACATTATCACAGAGGCCAGAAGGCCCAGCACTATAAAATCTTATGCAATAAAATGGAAAAGATTCTGCTTCTGGAGCCAGTCCAGAGGGGGGCAATACCTCACAGCCTTCCATCCCCTTTGTCCTGGACTACTAAGTGGAGCTACTTAATAGTAGCCTCTCCTTCTCCTCTATTAAAATTCATGCTTCAGCTAATTTTTGTACAGAACAGCCCCTGTTTTCCCATCCTTTGATTAAACAATTCCTCAGAGAGGCTTCTAATATCAGACATCCCAGAAGGCCACCCACTCCAGCCTGGGACCTGAATTATGTTTTGGAAAAACTACCTTTACCTGCCTTCGAACCTGCTGCTTCAGCAGAACTAAGATACTTTTCCTGGAAGACTGCTTTTCTTCTTGCTATCACCTCAGCCAGAAGGGTTTCAGAACTTCAGGCTCTGATGGTCATTGGGCCCTTCATCATCTTCCATGCAGACAGGGTCTCTCTGAGGACTAATCTCTTCTTCATGCCCAAGGTGGTATCTAATGTAACTCTCAACCAGGCCGTACATCTACCCACCCTCTTTCCTAACCCTCAAAACAAAAGGGAAAGAATTCTGCACTCACTGGACATGCACAGACAGCTCACATACTATCTGGACCATATTAAACCCTTCAGGAAAACAGACCAACTTCTTGTCAGCTTTCCCCTAGGGGCAGAGGGGAAGCCCATTTCTAAAGAAACCATTTTCAAGTGGATATCTCACTGTATCCATTTCTGCTACAGTTTGCATGGGAACCCCACCCAAGTCTATTCTAACCCATTCCACTAGGGCAGCCTCCACTTCCACAGCATTCCTCAGAGAAGTTCCCACCAGGGACATCCTGGAAACTACCACCTGGACCTCTGTCCATACCTTTACCAAGCATTACCACCTACCTCTATTTTCTAAGGCTAGGGCAGGGTTTGCCTCTGCAATTCTGCAGGGCATGCTGATCCATTCCTAGGTCTCTTACTAATCCTATCACCCCTCTCCTCAGCTTTGGGAATCCTCCCACAGATGATGACTACAGCAGTGAAACACGAAGAACATAGTACTGTTGTGTACACTTACCATAAATGTAGATGTTCGAGTATATTCACTGTTGCAGTCCTGGTTTCCCACCCTCCTTCCCCCTTATATCTTCTTTCTTTAGGGAGACTCAAGTTTCTAACTGTGGCTTTTAGCTACCAGGACCTGTTCACTATATTTACTTGGGCCTCTGACTGGTTAGGGAAGAAAAACTGATGTGATAGCATCGACTGCCTTCCTTTATAGCACTAACAACCTGATGTCAGCCAGCAAGTGACAGCAGCCGATGCAGAAAAACATTGACTCTGGTATTCAGGCTGGCCGAGGGCTACCACAGCAGGGCTAACCCACAGGTGATGACTGCAACAGTGAATACACTCGAACATCTACATTTATGGTAAGTGTACACGACTGTACTTTCTTTTCTTAGCTTTATTTTTAGTCTCTTTTTTCCTTCCTTATTTTCATTATACCTCCCTCTCTTTACTTTACAGCTCGGATGAACATTTAAGCTCAGACTGCCCTCCCATCCAATTTTTTTCTGCTTGGGCTGCAGTATCGGTATTACTAGTGTTTTACCAATGACCGGACTTCCTGAAAAAGCCTCTCAGTATAGTCCAACGGTGTAGGTCAGCCCCAGATTTAAGCTGGTATTTATGCTCATTTGTATGGTTTATCTTGTGGCTTGCACACTTGCGGACCCCCGAGGATGTCTCTACTCTCGGCACTGCCACCATTTTTATGTTAACTCCTTTTTAGTTCAGTTAACTGTTATTCCCCACATAGGCCACTAGATGGCAGTAGATATCTAGTTAGAAGCCATCTCGTATTTGCACAAATACCATTTGTATTAAACATTACAAGCAAACTGATATTAACCCAAGTGACATCCATTCCTATGCCCGTATTTTTTTTTTTTCCACATGCACTAAAGCCCTAAACTGCATGGGAGTGCAGTCCTCCTTTATACATTTAATTTCTCCCCTGTAAGGGTGTCTTTCAGACACCTTACAGTACATCTTATCTACTACCTAGAATACTAGTGATGTACCTGAGTGATAGTTTTTGGCACTCCTGCCTCCTCCAGCCCTCTTAGAGCTGGGTGAACCCACTCTGTTCCCCCTCGCTACATTCGGGCTCACTCCGCTCCCCTACCCCTATTCCCCCCACCCCCACTTCAGTTACCTTTATAGTTGACCTCCACAGCCAAACTCCTCCCACCTATCACATCATCCAGCTCATACACACCTGACTTCTTTAACTCCAAACACTCCACCCCTACTCTCTTTCTTAACACCTGTGCTGTCACCTGCTTCCTACACACCCTTCCCTTAACTCACCCTCCACCCCTTACTACTACCCTCTCTATAACCCAATAAACCTAGTCACATCCTGCCTTTCCACTCCTTCAGTCATACTACACCTCCCCCATCCTCACTCCCATACTAAAATATTCATCCAAACTGTGTCATTCAACATTACATAGCAGTGCCTCCTATAGTCACCATCTTTCTTTTTACATTTACTATCTACTTCTCCCTCCTTCTAAGACTGTTATCCTTTCACACAAGTCACACACCTTCTACACCATCCCCTTCCACATCAACCCACATACATACCCTCGCTAGTTACTCTGCCATCTGCTCCACTCTCTATAGTACAGATTTAATATTACAAAAGAAACTCATCACACTCTCCCAACACCTTAACCCTCATTACAGCCACAACCTCATATTCTTCCATTATCAAAAAAAGAAACCTCTACCTACCACATTACCTGTTCTCAGTAATCTAGTACTATGTGGTGACATACATCCTAACCCTGGCCCTTCTCCCTGTCATAATTCCCCTAACTGCACAAAATCCCTAAACTTTACCACAATTAATCTCCAAAGCATTAGAAATAAAATCCCCATACTGCATGCATGGCTAAGTCAACATAAACCAGACTTTGCCGCTATGGCTGAAACCTGGCTAAAACCATATATCAAAGATTCTGAATTTCTACCCATAAACTGTTACTGCCTTAGAACTGATAGACTACATAAAAAAGATGGAGGCATCGCCTTACTATTCCCAATCACCTTTACAGTAATCCCATACTCCAAACCAGTTCCCCTTTTTTTTCCACTGCAGAACTACTTGTTACCTTCCTAAAACTTAATGATTGCAAAAGCCTTTGCATCGCGGTAATTTACATACCCCCTGGTAATAATACCCCTATACTTGAAGAAATTCTTGCATGGGCAACCAAGAATATAAAACATGAAACCATCATCTTAGGTGACGTTAATATTAACTGGCTAGATACTTCTAACAATAAACCCTCTATAGATATTAACCTTCACACCTACACACAGCTAATCTCTGACATTACTAGACCCAGTAATAAGGAAAACAAAGGCTCTGTCTTGGATTGGATCTTAGTATCTGACCCACAAAAAAAAAAAATCACCTCCTCAAGGACTCTCCCAAACAGTATAAGTGATCACTCCCCAGCATTCATAATACACAATCCATACCTATCCCACACCAATATTGATACTCGAGATCTATCCCACTTCTCCCCAAACACCTTCAGTGACATCCTGCAGAACACTAACTGGAGCCCACTAAAATTCCTCCCACTCAATGAAGCTGTATAATTCTTCAATTCTACATTTCTAAGAATCCTAAATGTCTTTCCACACGCCGACTAAAGAAAATCAAAGCAAAACATGCAATTTGGCTTACAAAATTCACAAAGCAAGTTATGTCTTCTAGGGTCAAAGCCTGGTAAAAAAAAAAAAAAAAAAACACCATTAAATCTCACTCAATATAAGCAGCTTCGCAATCAGGCTAAATGCCTAGTCACTAAAAATAAAGAATACTTTCAGGTCATCCAAGACCAATATAGATGAAACTCCAAGAATTTATGGGGAGCAATCACCTCCCTTCTCCACCCTGGAACTAACAACAACTCTTGTCCTAACCCAGAAAAAACACCCTCTGAGATAGCCTCCCTATTTGACTCATCGACACCATCGAAAAACTTAGTACCACCTTCCCACCCATTTTAACTGACCCACCAGGATCCCTACCTGTACATTCCCCCTCAAATGTTTTACCATCTTTTACACTAACTCCTATATCCACCTCCACCATCAAAAAACAACTTCACAAACTCAAACCCTGTACCAATGCCCCAGACAACTTAACCGCAGAATACCTACAACTGTCAGCCTCCTCCATCCCATATCCCTTCAGCATCCTCCTTAACAGATCCATTCATGAATCCCATATACCCAATGTCTGGAAAAAAGCATTTATCCCTCCAATTCATAAAGGCAAAGGCAGCAACAACTCTGATATCTCAGATTTCTGTCCCATTGCCATTTTCTCCCCATTCTCCAAAATACTTGAAAAATGTATTCACACCCAGCTCCTCAGTCATCTGTTACAACACCAAATCCTCTCCCCCACTCAACACGGCTTTAAGCCTGGGCATAGTACCAACACTGTCCTCATTTCCTTCCTGGACACAATAAATAGAGCTAAAGATGCAGGCTGCTTAGTCTCAGCACTGTTCTAGATTTATCAAAGGCATTTGACACTATTTCTCACTCCCTTCTGCTTACTAAACTCTCAAACCTCGGTCTGTCTCCTCCTACTCTGTTATGGTTTACTAACTATCTCAATAACAGGCAGCAATCTACTAAATGGCAACACTCTTCCTCCTCTTTTATAACTAAAAATACAGGTGTCCCCCAAAGTTCAATATTGGGACCCCTCATTCACCATATTTATCAACAACTTCCATTCCTCTCTAACCCACAGTCCTGTTATCCAATATGCAGATGACTCAGCCATCATCTGCTCTTCTAAATCTGCCACTGCACTACAGCACCTCGCCCAAGAAGCTTTTACTTCCACAGAAACCTGGATGTCCCAGAACCATCTTGCCCTCAACCACAATAAAACAAAACTTTTAATATTTACCCCCACAAAATCCAGCCCTGTTGACAAGCCACTAGTCTCAGTTCACTCCCAAAACAACACCATCATCACAGCTGTCCCTAGTACCAAATTA
>NC_056735.1:775939299-775956799 GCF_019279795.1 Protopterus annectens
TGTGCCATTTTATGGGCACATAGCCTGTGGAGGGCTGAGGTTGAACAGTGTGTTTAGTTGGGGTGTTAATTCCTTTTGTAGTTCGTGCAAGACGCAGCCTGGGACACCATCTGGCCCCATTGATGCTGTGCTTTTGGCTTTTGAAAGGGCTGTTTTCACCTGTGCTTCTGTGATTTCTGCGACACCACACTTTTCCGGAATAGTTGTGGGTCCTTTTGGGGTTGAGAGGTGGGTGAAGTTTGCACTGAATCTGTCTGCCAGGATGTTGGTAATATCAGTAGGTTCAGTATATTTTGTGCTATTTTGCACTAGCTTAGAGCATATCTGCGAGTTGCCACTTAGATTCTTGACATAGCTAAAGAAGGCTTTGTGGTTATCTTTCGAATCCTTGGCTATGTTTCTTTCGAAGTTAGCCTTGGATGATTTTATGAGGGACATTAGTTTCTTACTGATACTGATCAGGGATGTCTTTCCTTCTTGGGATTTGCTTTTTTTCTGAACTAGTTTCTTCCTTCTATTGTATAGGCTGTTTATGGCAGGGGTCCACCAGACTAGTTTCCTCCTCTTAAGGGAGTGAGTCTTGATTTTGCTAGGGATGGCACGATCCATGCATCATTGTAGGTGCTCATAGAGTGCATTTGTAAAGGTTCCTGCATCTTGGACACTTTTATCCTTTAGCGTGGGGGCTGTGAAACTTACCACCTCTGTCTTAAGTAAGGTAAAGTTTATATATATATATATATATATATATATATATATATATATATATATATATATATATATATATATATGAGTGGGCTTGCTGCAGTGTCTGTGGGGTTTCCTGAATTGACACGTGCCAATAGTTTTTGTACCTCTTAGCCATTACAACACTGTTTTGTGGAGAAGAAGCCAAAGTCCTTCTGTTCACCAACATGTGTAATGTGCATGGAAAATCTGACTGGGTAATACCTATTTTCAGCCCATGCTTGGAAATAAAAGCTCTATTGGTTTACATTGCATTATACTTATTTCCAATAAAACAGATTAGTTACATTTCTATTTACATTTATACACATGCAGTAGTTACATTTATACATTCCTATATTTTACAGAGATAAAGTTACTGAAGAGAAGGCCCGCATGCATCTTAGTGAATTGTACATGCAGCAGTTATATAAAAAAATTGTTTTGTAATTTCAGTGTGAGGTTGAGTGTATTCTGTTTTGGGAGAGTATTTGGAGAGTATCGTACGGTGAGCACAAAGTCTCAACATTTAGATGAGCATGTGCAGGACCAGGATACGTTAAGATGTTGTTTAAGTAGTAGTTTAAAACTATTGAGTTTGCAAGAGAGTTTTGTTTATGTGGGATTACTATTCCATAGTTTACCAATGTGTTGGGAGTAGAGTGAGTCTTCTGCAGTATTATCTGATTTGTATGTAAGTAGTAAGAATTTCTTAATAGAGTTGAGGTCCCTTACTGGACACTAGGCCAATAAGTTATGTAATGCAGGGCATTTTTCTAGATGGTGAATGAGTTTGTGTGCTGCAGTTAATTGTGATTATGTTAGGTAGCTGTGCAGTTCAAGCCAGTTTAATTGCTTTAAGCTATGACACTGGTGGGTCCTATTAGGGAAAACTGGTAGGAAATGTAACTATTTTATAGTAGCAGGAGACAAGTTTCTTTCTTTTGTTATTGTTTACATTTTTTAGGATAGGAGCAGCGTATAAGAACGTTGGCACTAAGAAGGTGGTGACTAGAGTTTTTTTGTAGTATCTGTAAGGAATCCATTGATCTAAAGGGACCCTACTTTCTATTGTGTGGATTTAATGGTGTACAGTATATGCTGGTCATATTTGAGACTGTCATTTATCATAATGCCTAGAAGTTTACATTGCATTACAATTTTAGTGACAGTGTTATTTGCTGAGTTTATGGTAAGAGATTGCTTTTGATTTTGGCTGCTTTTGAGGTAAAAAGCATTATCTTTGTTTTCTTAGGGTTGATTAGGAGGTTTGATTCTTTGAGCCAGGTTTCTGCAGTGGTGAAAGATTTTTGGGGTAATCTCTTGGAGCTTATTTATTGCAGAGGCTACACATATTAATGTTGAGATGTCAGCATACTGAACTAAACTAGCATGGTGAATGGAGGTTATTAAAAAATATACTTGATAGATCCTTGAGAGGCACCTGTAGTAACTTGTTGAAAGGTTGAGTAGGTTTGTTGCCATTTAATGGATTGTCAGTTGTGGACTGACAAATGCTGACATAGTGATGAGTAGCCGTTATCATAAGACTGGGTTTGGAGATTAGTATAGTGACATTGAACAAGCAGATTTGCCCACATTAATCATGTATTATTGTTTTGTGTGTGTGTGTGTGTGTTTCTTTGTGGTTTTGTCATGTAAAAGAACTACAGAGCAAATCTGTACTGACATCTGCTTGCTGCCTGCTGTGGGGGAACACTTGTGTAAGTGCAGTGGACTGGCTTCATTAGGTAGGGATGGGAGTCCTGAGCTGGCATCCATCAAATTGTTTTCGTCTGCCAAAGCCATTACAGCAGTGTTTTTCAGAGAGGTAGGAAAAGCTTCAGAGTTGACTGGTATGTTGTGTGGGTGTGGGTGGCTGTGTGTTTGTGGAAAGTGGAGGTGTGCCCTTGTAAGTTTGGTGTGAATGTTATGCATTGAGAAATGGAGCGATTAAGAGTAAAACTGTGCTCAGTGTGGTCCCTAGCGATTTCATCATTGCGTGATTAAGACTCGCACATTTCTCTGTCTTTGTCAGTACAGTGTTTGAGTGCCCTGTTTTTGGAGTATGATATCACTGCTACAGCTGCTGGTACAGTTTCAGCACACGTGTGTCATGAAGTATATACGTGCCTGTGTGATTTGGGTAGTTGCAATGGAGAACAAATGAGTAGGAGTGTCAGATCTCTTAGAAGCATACCCCTCAATTTTCCCTAATTTTGGTTTATACTTTTGTACTGACTTACTACGATTCATAATGCTTTTTGAAATAGGTGTTGGATTCTTTTTTTTACATTTGTTAACCGGGAAAGTCTGACTTGGAACGAGCCAATTTTCAGCAGAGGCCCGGAGAGAAACGCTCCAGATCCATGTCTTTGGATTCTCATGAACAAATAATGACATTCATTGCAATTAAAGACTTTTTTTTTCAGAAAATGAATGCAATTTCATGTCTTATTTTGTGAACTTACTAAATCAGAGGTATTTCTGTTTTCAAAAGTATCTGATTTGGATGCTTTCTCCATAAGTCTGTTGCTGAGAGGATGAGATATGCTACAGGTGTACAACTAAGATACATAAAACAGTAGTAACAGAAAGCACACTGGGTTACATCAGAGGCTTGGGAGGTCATTGTTAAGTAGAAACCGAGAACTGCTTTATTGTTATGTAGAACTTGGCATTAAATACCATAGTTCAGGTTATGCTGTAGCAGGATAAATATGCAAAGATAGCCCTGTGAGCAGCCAGCAGATATTAAGAAATGGATAGATTGGCCTAAACGTTCGACTGATGTATGGGCTTTTAATAATTCTTGGGAAATGCTATTCAGAAGTGAAGAGACATACAAGTTTTTGTGACACACCAGGCTGTGGTTTGTTTGATGTCTATTCTTATGTCGATTTGACTAATTAGTTGATTCTAGCCAAACTGGGAATGAGACTCTAGCTCATTGAAGGAGGGGAGATGGGAGGAGTAGCTTGGCCTGGAACTGAAACTTGCAAAACTACACTTTGTAAAATTTATTTTTTTATATCAGTAATTTGTTGATACTTTTGCAAACTTCTTTCAGAGAATGTGTAGTACCTCCGTAGAAACAACATTTATAAAAGTCAGTGCAGACCAGTCAGCGTCAAACTTAGCAGTTTTTTTTTCAGGTGTTCTATTCTATGTAAATTGAAGTCTAGTCTGACAACAAATGGTAGGGGTACTTTTTCTCAGAATCTGTGCTGTCATAGTGCATTATGGGACAGATTTAGCTTCAAAAATTGTGATGTCTGCCTCATGAGGGCAAATAAGGGTAAAAAATATAAATAAGTAAATAAAATTAGGAATGAGTACTTATTCTGCTGCAGGCAGCTTTGGGAGATGTAATTCATAGCGAGATAAAAAATGTATGTGTTTTCATCATTTGTCAGTAGTCATCCTTTAATGTATAAAGTTTATCAGTTATTTGAAGAAAGTGACAGTTTCATTCTGTGTTCTCACACACATATGGCAATATATAAATACTTTAAAATTTGAGCCTAGTATTAGATGCTTTTGTATTTCACATGTTGCTGGAAAGATTGCCATTTTAATGATCCAAAGCCGTGCTTTGCACTGTACTGCTTTTACAGCATGCAGCAGATAGTTACTTTTGTCAGTTTCTCCTCTAGTTTTCATAGGTTCATAGGTGTGTAGTAGGCTAATGGCCCCTGGAGCCTTTACAAGACTAGCCCATAGGATTACTTTGGAATTGTGCCACCCAAACTTAGTTCCTAGTGCCTCTGTCGAGTAGAGCCACTGGATTGATCCCTGGGGTGAATTTTCTATTTCCCATCCACTCATCAAGATTTCTCTTGAAGAGGGCCAGTGAGGTACTCTGCTTGACATGTATGGTAAGTCTATTATGAACCTATCCCTCCAGCATGTTCTGTTGATTGTAGTAATGAGGTTGAGGTCTCTGGAGCGTGTGGTGTGGAGGGATTGGGATTTCTTTAGATGTAGCATTTCTAACAGAGCTGGGTCAGACATGGCTTTGTAAGTCAAGCAGAGATCGCCTCTAAGTAGGCGATATGAGACAGAGAATAGTTGGAGTTTTTTGAGTCTGTCCATATAGGACAAGTGTTTAAGGCCTAGGATCCTCTTTGTGAGGTACTTTTGCAGCCAGTCCAGTTGTTGCCGGTGTCTAGTGAGGTACATGCCAAATGGGGCATTGTACTCAACTGACCTAATGAGGGAAGAGTAGAGGGAGACAATGACCTCTTTCTTCCTGGATGTAAAACCTTTAGTAGTGAGATGTACCACATAGAAGGACTTTCTGACCACAGTGGCAATGTAGTTTTCAAAAGAGAGGTTGCTGTCAACCTGTGTTCCCAGATCTCTTATAGCACCTACTGTGTTCAGTCGACTACCATCAATGTGGTAATTCAAGGTAACCGGGTTTTTCCCAAAGGTGATGAAGACACATTTTTTGGCATTGAGCTTAAGGCCATGGTTCTGACACCAGTCGTTGGTCTCATTGAGGCCTTTCTGTAGGATGTCAGCTTCACGTGGGGAGTTAATAGCTCCCACCTTGCAATCATCTGAGAACTTTGTCAGCCAGAGTCCCTTCGTGTTGGCCTGGACTTCAGAGAAGTAGATACCAAACAGGAGAGGACCCAGGACCAAACCATGTGGGACTCCACTCGTGACTGGTCGGCAGTCTGACTTGGAGTCAGCTACTTTTACATTGTTGGGTCTATCTGTGAGCCAGTTTGCAACCCACCTAGTGATATAGGGGTTGATGCTTAGCTTAGTAAGTTTTTCTATGATTCCTGAGTGGGCAGTGGTATCAAAGGCTTTGGCCAGATCAAGGTAGGCTGTATGAACTACCTTACCTTCATCCACAGCTCTGGTGACTGACTCAAAGAAGTCAACCAAGTTGAGCAGGCATGATCTACCCTTCACAAAACCAAACTGTGTAGGATCCAGAGTTTGGAGATTCCCTATATCCTTGTTTATTAGGTCCATGATGATGCATTTCATAGCTTTGCATATCAGACTCGTCAGGCTAATGGGGCGATAGTTCCCGGGGTCTGTAGTCGCTCCTCCTTTGTGGAGAGGGATGACTGTATCAGTGCGCCATTCAATAGGGACAAAGCCTGATGTGAGGCTGTGATTGAACAGGGCACACTGGTGAGGTGCCAGTTCACTCTGTAGTTCATGTAGAACAAAGCTAGGGATACTGTCAGGTCGCATAGAAGCTGTATTCTTGGCCTTGGACAGTGCTGTTGTAAGCTGTGCAGCAGTAATACTGGGTGCCTGGCAATCTACTGGTATTGTGATTGGTCCTTTGTGGGGGGGGGGGGTAAAGTTAGCACTGAATCTGTTCACCGGTATATTTGCAATATCTGTTGGCTCGGTATAGGAGATACCATTGTGCAGTAGCTCAGAGCAAATCTGGGTATTGCCGTGGCGATTCTTTACATAACTACAGAAGGCCTTGTGGTTGTCTTTACTATCTGCTGCCATTCTGTTTTCATAGGTAGCTTTAGAGGTTTTGATGAGGGATCTCAACTTTTAATGAGGCTGATAAGGGAGTTTTTTCAATCTTGGGACCATACCTTATTCTGCATCAGTTTCCTCTTTCTGTTGTAGAGTTTGTTTATGGCAGGGGACCACCAGATTGCTTTCCTTTTTTTGAGGAGAGCGTCTTAGTTCTATTGGGTATGGCGAGAGCCATGCATTTGTGTACATGTTCATACGGTGCATTGGTGTATGATATGGCGGTCATGCAACTGTTCTCCATATGCATGGGTACCGTGAAGTTAGCCACCTCTGTTTTTAGGACCCCAAAGTTAGCTTTGGAGAAGTTTTTCATGGTGGTTACCTTTGTTGGGGGGGGGGTGGGAGGGATGTGGATTTCAAGATGATTAGATTGTGATCGGATCTAACCAGGGAGGAGGTGATTATTGGTGTAGCGCAATGGTCGCCCATGTTAGTAATGATCAGCTCAAGGATGTTGCTATCTCTAGTGGGGGAGAAACAAGTTGGCCCAGGGCATTGGAATTAATGAATTCCAGAAAGCGTTGGGCAAGTGTATTGGTACAGGAGTAGTTTTCCCAGTTAATGGAGGGGTAGTTGAAGTTGCCCAGTATGAGAGTGTTAGGTTGGACCCTAATATTCTCCCGGGTGCTTAGGAATGTGGAGTGTGAATCTTGGGGCATGGTTGATGACCTATAGCAGGCTGTGACCCTAATCCCTGTCTTACCCAATGTTAGCTGCACCTGAAGTATCTCAGATGCGTTATGTTGGGCTGCCAGTCTGGAGGTGTGTGCATCCTTTATGAATATGGAAACACCACCGCCTTTGGAGCTTTGGTCCAAGTTCTGAGGCCGAAAGGTGTGGAATGAGTTGTAACCAAAAATACCAGCACCAAAAGCAAGGACACCATTTATTAACACAAAACTGTAACTGAAGTTAAGCTCTTTTATCAAAAGGTAGTTTAACACCTCAGAACCTTGCTTTTGGTGCTGGTATTGTTGGTTACTTGTTGTGGTTACAGCATCTACCATGTTCTTTTTCGTTTGGAATGAGTTGTAGCCTGGTGGTGCAAGGGAGCTTTCTGCTGCCTGGACCAGGTCTCTGTTACAGCAGAAATGTCGATGTTGTCCATTTTAAGGAGTACTTTGAGTGAGTGCATTTTGAGATTTAGACTTCTAGCATTGAGCAGCATGACCCTCAAATTGCATTTGTTTGTAGCTGTTACAGTGGTAATTTGGTCTTTGGAACACTGCCTAAAAAAGTCACTATAGGGATAGCAAGAGCCTTGGCCAATATCCGGAACCCCAGGGGTGACAGATGCAGGCCATCTCTGGCAAAGCATTGAGGTCTGTCAGTCATGTCATCCCAGGCAGACAGATTCAGGATCCCCATAGAATGACACCAGAAACTTAGCCAATTGTTGAAATCAGTCATTTTGTGCTTGTACTGTGGTATCATTCTGGGTGATGGTAGGATGCTGCTCAGGGCTAGGGTCATACTGACCTGGGCTACATAATCCGAGAGCTCCTCCATGTCTGTTTTCGTGTAGTTTAGGGAGGTACATCTCAGGTCATTCACACCCACATGTACAATGACAGAGTCATATTTGTACCTGTTGTTGAGGGACCTGAGTGCGTGCATTATGTGGCGGATCCTGGCGCCTGACAGGCAGCTGACTGTTACTTTCTCCTTATTCAACCTAGTGAGTGGGACATCAGTGTGCCTCACTATCGAGTCACCTATGACTAGTGTGTTGGGCATGCCGTTTTGCCTCACTGGATTTGGCTGAGTGGCACACTGTTGTGGAGAGTTATGTGTCTCGTGATTATTGTTGTGTTGTGGTGGTCGAGCACGTTTCTGCCTTGGAGGTCTCTGCTGTTTGGTTAGATTTTTATCGAGAGCCTCCGCAAAGGTGGGTGTGTGGTTTGTGTTTTTATGTGAAGGCAATGCTGGTGTGTGTTCTGGAGGGCTATGTGTTCCATGTGGTGTGGTGCAATTGTTGACTTTCTCCTCTTGACCAGCTATTCCGGTCTTGACTGGAGAGTGAGTGGCTTCCAATTTGGATATAAGTGTATCTCTCACAAGTCTGAGTGCTAGGGGGTAAGAGGAGAGGGTTGTCAGTGTACATGAGGGATTTGCTACATTGCCTCAGGCTGCCCAAGTTCACCAGGTTAATAGGGAGAAAGCACAGGGAACTGACCTTTAGACATGCCTGGAGGGGTTGGCATTAATAATAAGTACTGGAGTTGTTTCCTTGTAGAACATTTAGTGCTGGTAGCAGTTTTGTGTACTACAATAATTGCTACAAGAAGTCTGGTAAAGTGCTAAACTAACAAGCTAGTAAAAGTGCAAGAGAGAAGAGAACTAGCAGATCTAAGGGAAAAATTGAAGAACAGACTTTGGCACTGCTCAACAGCTTACAAGCAGTCCTGGATACAGCAAATCTGTATCTGGACTAGATTAGTTATAGGAAAGGTGGAAAACAAGCACAGATGTGGGCTTTTAAAACTAGAAAGTTGAGAGAGATGGAGAGACTGCCCAAGTGTTCAATAAACTACAATTTCTGGGCCAGAAACCACTCCTCTTGTGGTAGATAGGCTACTTAGTAATTACCACTCCCACTGATAAGCTAGAAGGCTTCCCTCCAACACAGAATGGCTTGGGGGGGGGGGGGGCAGAAGCTTGCCAACAGTTCTGGATACATCATCTCTGTATCTGGACTAGACTAGTTACAGGACAGGTGGGAAACAAGCACAAATGCGGGCTTTTAAATCAGAAAGTTGAAAGAGATGGAAAAAAACTGCCCAAACAGCCAATAAGCTACATTTTCTGGGCCAGAAACCACTCCTCTTGTGATAGATAGGATACCTATTACTTAGCACTTCCACTGACAAACTGGAAGGCCTCCCTCCAACGCAGAAAGGCTTGGGAGCTCAGAAGCTTACACACAGTCCTGGATACAGTAAATCTGTACCTGGACTAGGCTAGTTACAGGAACGGTGGGAAACAAGCACAAACGCAATCTTTTAAAGTAGAAAATTGAAAGAGATGGAAAACTACCCAAAAGGCCAATAAACTACCATTTCTGGGCCAGAAACCGCTCCTCTTGTGGTAGATAGGCTACCTAGTGCTTACCACTTCCGCTAGAAGGCTTCCATTTTCAGTATTTGGATCAGCAGAAACATAGGTGTAATAGAATAATATATACACCACATATACCATGATATGCACTTTTAAAAATTGTCCTTTTTATGCAGTGAGATGTTTATCTTATCAGGTTTTCAGCTGGCATATATTAATGTTTTCAGTGGACCAGTTTCAAGTAGAAGAACATATGCAAAGTAAAGTTTTTGCAGATTTAAATTTAATTTCAGATACTGAATATTGTTTTGGAGGTATTGTAATGATTTTTCTTTACATTTAATATATATTATATCCCCATTATATTTGTTTTGCAAAATGTATTTTATTATATTCTGAAATGAGTTTGCTGTGAAGTAACATATTACAGTTCTCTGCAACATCTTAGCTTAAAGTGTGGGATGGGATGAATTCTTCTGTATGTCAGAATAAATTTTGTTACACAATGTTAATCTGTTATTTAAAAAGCTGTTTCAATCATTTGTCAAATGTGTGAAATTGCAAAGATTGTTATACATAAAGAGGGAATGGTGATAGGTTCACCTAATTCCCAGAGTAAAACTTTAAGGTAAATAGTTAACCGCACTCAAAGTTAAACTAGTTTGTATAATTCTGAATTGGTACCTCTTCTGTCAACCCTTTAACATGCAGTAAATGTGAACATGTGGCATATTTTATTCTTTGTATTGTTTAACTTGTTTATTTAGATGTGGACTATGATGATTGTATTTATTGGATGTGAGGATTATCGAACTGTTCTGACTGAGTTTCCATTACGGAAGGGATTAGGAAATTTGCCCTTTCCCCACTGTAGTGAGATCTTGGAGCTGGTGTATATATAATTAGTAAGGGATGTGGGGAGTTGATGAACCACATTTTTGATGAAATGATGTTCAATGATTGACCATTCGATAATTTAATGCAGACCCCCTGGCATGTATTGTCTAACATGTAGTCCTGTTTTCCTTAAATACTGTACTGACATTATTACCAGAAGTCTTTTGTTTCAGGCTGCAGGAAGGACACAGTGAGTGTGTAGAACTGTTTGAATATTTAAATTCATATAGTTATTATTCTACTTATTTTATAACTGTGGTTGAATTTTTTTGTGTTTTAATGTTAGTTTAAAGCATGCATAGTTTTTAAATATCAACCATATATTGAATTACATGTTAAGATGTCTGGTGTCATTACTTTATTATGGTTCACAGTTTTGCTTTTTGTATTGGTAATCATATTTTTATTATTTTTCCGGTGCTTGATAACTAATTTTAGCTCTTCCTTATCTAATAATCTATTATGAAAAGAAATATCTAGAATATCCTTTGTGCTTAAATTCTTTTATAATTGGTTATTATATTAGTCAGTGTAACATGGTAATTCTTAAGAGGCGTTTTGGAGCTAATGTTATTTTAGGCTAAGTTAATTTATTATATTTTTATATGAAGAAACACTTAAATGGTTTTCTTATATTTCAAGACTTCTGATTGTATATAAAGTATTTTAAATGGATGTTAGCATGTTTCGGTGAATAAGATGGATCATTGTTACAATTAACTTATGTGTATCCACTCATATGGGAACTCTCCAAACCAACACATTTTAACTAATTAATGCAATTGAGTTTGTTATTGTATAAGCTTTGAGAGGAAATCTTTTTGGGACCTTGTATGTGGCATGGTTTTTAGGATTGTTGTGCAATTGTGGATGGGCTGTGTTTAGCGCCTGGAGCTGTCAGTGGGAGTTGACTGTAGATGCACCTGGAGATGTCACTCAGATGTAATGAGTTAAGCTCTGTTATTTGTATTTTGTACTTGTGTAAGTTTTACTTTCTTATTGTATATGTTTGGAGTTTTTCTCCTCAGGCTTTTTTTTTTTTTTTGCCCAGTTGGACTAACCCAGTTAACAAATGTCAATAAATAAATAAAAAGTAAATATACTTAAGAATATTTGTAAATAGTTAAGTGAGATTGGATTTATTTCATAACTTTGGTCTTTTATCAGCTAGTTGATTAGAAATTCTAAGTGCTTCTGTAGTTCACATGTAAAAAAAAAAAAAAAAAAAGTTTATACTCGTCAACAGTAAGTTGCAATACCAATAGTATACGTCTGATTCGGACTTTATTAAGAGGCCGTGTAGTTTGAATAGTTTGTCTACTCGTGTAGAGAATTATATTGGCAATGGGTAGTAAGTTTTTGTAGATTGTTAAATCTAGTTAATGGTGTATTCTTAATGTTGATGCTGTGTGAAATGATTATGCTAGTTTTTGGAATAGAAGAAATTGCAGTCATAGTTGGTAGTAAATCATCAGTGATTTGGGTGGAAAAAAAATAGTATTTCCAATATATTCCAGTTAGCAAGACAGAGTCAAGTATAAAATATGAGATGTGATGTTGTCAATCTCGTGTTATTCTCAGTGGTGGAACGTGCTCCATTTGCCACGGATTCAATTACTCCCATCTCCATTATTAGCTAAGTCCAGATATCCAAAGCTGTCTACTCTGTCTACCAGGATCTTATCCGATGATGACTTCGATAGGGTTGTGCAGAGGTTGCTAAGGACTCCGTCCCTAGCTAAACGTTTGTTGGATCTGCGCCCAAAGGAATTGGACCAGATGCATCCCACCCCTCTAGTACCCGTTCCTCCTCCGATCCATCCCTCGGTTTCAGAGCTGGAAGACTCCGATTTCCAGATTGTGTCTATGTTTACTCCTGGACCCTCGGTTCCCTCGGAGCAGACATCTGCCCTGAGTGTTTCCCTTCATTTGGAGCAGGACACCTCTAGGAGCTGATACTCCGGTCGGATCCTCTGAGCTGACTCTGCCTCTTGGGGATTTGGCACAGGTGAGTTCCGCTCCTAGCTCAACTTTGGTGCTCCTGTCCCTGGAGCCATGGGTGCCTTTGGCTCCGACTACTACTTTGTCTGATCTGGGGGACTCCTTGGAGTGGGGGCAGTCTGCTTTTGAGGTTATGAGGAAGGTTTTGACTCCTGCCAAGTCTAAGACACAACATATATCGGATCTTCCTCCCTCTTCAGACCAGTTGTCTTTGTCCTCTCAGGTAACCCTTCCACAGGATTGCACAGACCCTAGGCCTCAGGATGTCCACTAGTGGACTTCCCTCTCTTCTGAAGCCTTCCCAAAGTATCCCACTGAGGAGGGCCCATGGAAGAGGACCTGCAAGAGGAAGTACCTTGACTCCCCAGAGGAGTCTATCGCATCAGATACTGACCTCGATGATGCAGAAGGATCGTGCAGAATGGAACATTATGGTAAGTACATAACTTCTTTTTTTTTATTTATAGCCATAAATGTTAATGGATTAAACTCTGTCAATAAAAGAAAAGCCTTTTCAAATTATTTAAGATTAAACAAAGGTCATTGTATTTTTTGCAGGAAACACCGTTCTTAGAAGACATCTGTTTATTAAATAACATAGGTTATGAAATTATTGCTTCATCATCTTTTGAAAAAAAAATGTCACAATCATATATGGGAAAGATCTCAAGGATGCCCAAGATTATTAGCAAATAGTGATTCAAAGGGGGCATACACTATTAAAATTATTCACTCTAATAGTAAGCTTTACACATTAGCAAACTTTTATTGGATTCCGGGAATCTGTGTAAGAGTAGCAAGGGTCTTGAAATATTACAGAGTTATTGGAAAGGTAGTCTTAGTGTAGCTGGTGATTTCAATTGTATTGTATATATAAATCAAATATAAATTCAAATAAAAATACTAGGATAGCTGCTCCTGCAAAAGCAAATAGATAAGTAAAAGAATCAGTTGTGGTTGCAGAAAGTGATTAACATTTTTATCATTTATTCATATGTCTGTTTGATGGAGACTAGAATTGATAGTGTGTGTTTCTTATAATTTGTTGAATAAAGTTAGTTGTTATTGTTGGTCTTTCGGCTTTTTCCCGGTTAGGGGTCGCCACAGCGGAACTCCGGTCCGCTAATGAATAAAGTTAGTCATTTTAATTATTCCTTGCCCTTTTTCAATCATAAAGCATTGCATTTAGATGTAACGTACCCAAGAAATGTTCAGTTAGTGCATATAATTCCCACGCATGTGAAAAGATTAAAGTAATTAAAAAATCTTAGTGAGTAAACTGCAGAATATCTTTTATTTGTTAATGATGATGATATGGTAAAGTTCTGTATTGGAACTGTCTTAAAATATATATTAGTGTGAATGTGGTAAGATGGTCTCATAATAAGATTAAAAATGTACTAAAAATTCAGGAGGAATTACCGTAAGCAGAACTAGACCAGCAAAAATGAAGGCTTATAGTTTGGATGTTATTAAAATGTTAACACAGTATCAAAATATATTAACTCTTAAGATAGAAATTGCTTTATAAAAACTTAAGCTTCGTAATTATGCAATTTGGCATAGGCTAGTTAGTAGGAGTAAAATAATAAATAGAAGTGGCCAAGTTAATAATGTTATCACTCCATTAGCAAAGAAAAAATCTCCGATATTAAAGAGATGTTACTTAAACATTGTTATGAAGAGCTAAATAAAAACAAAAATACTTCAGCAGAAGGCTGTGTTATAGAGAAATTTTTTGAAAACAGTCCTATTAAGTTAATTGAATAGCAAGTATCAGAACAAAGTAAACCAATTTCTTCAAAAATAAATAAATTAAACTATTAATAATTGTAAAAAGGAAAGGCCTTAGGCTTAGATGACTTTAATTCAAAATTGTATAAACTTTTACCTCTGGACATAATTGCTGTATTAGGCAAAGCATTCTTGCTAGTTTAGACTTCTAGTTTAATTTCACCTCCTTGGAAATATTCCTTAATCTCTCCTATTCTTAAACAAGGGAATGTGAAAACCTGTTTTATCATATAGACCAGTTTCCTTACTTGACGTAGACTATAAGATTTTTACTTCCATCTTATTGGTTAAACTAAGAGATATTGTGGACACTATTATCAATAAAGACCAAACAAGTTTCATTGTTAATAGATTAACTTATGGTAATATTATAAGAGATGTTACAGTCTTAGATTTGTCTAAAACTCTGAATAGGAAACTTGTGTAAATATGTTTGGCTATAGAAGGAACATTTTAATTTAGTTGACGGAAACTATTTATTTTAAACGTTGTTGCCTCACAGCAAGAGGTTCTCAGGTTTGATTCTCGGCTGGGGTGCTTTTTGTGTGGAGTCTGCATGTCCTCCCTGTGTTCATGTGGGTTTCCTCTGGGTGCTCCAGTTTCCTCCCAAATTCCCAAGACATGCTGCAGGTGGATTGGACATTCCAAACTGGCCCTAGGTGTGATTGAGTCAGTGTGTGCATGTGCGTGTGTGTGCGTGTGCGTGTGTGTGTGTGTGTGTGTGTGTGTGTGTGTGTGTGTGTGTGCGTGCTCGCGCCTTCTGTGGAAGGTTGAGCGCCAGGCTTGCAACTTGACACCATAACACTCTACTACCATGCATTCTCAAACTGATGATCCACTGTGGCAACCCCTAACAGGAGAAGCCAAAAGGAGATGACTGATATTTAAATTTCATTAACATAATTAGAAATGTAAACATAGTTTCCAAAGCTTATATTAAAATAGGAGCATATATTTCTCAGATTTTTAATGAAAATAAAGGAACAAAATGTGGCTGCCAAGTATTCCCTTTAGTGTTTGCATTGACCATAGAATCTTTAGCTAATAGTATGAGATTAAGTAAAAAGTTGAAGGTTTTAAGATAAATTAACATTTTCATACAACAGTTCAGCTTTTTTTGCTAATGATGCTTTGCTTACAGTAGGCGGGATAAATAATTCAGTAGATGAATAAAATCAGGAGAGTGAATTGTTTCCGCAAGTGTCACTAATGAAATCTAATAATCGGAAGCCATCTTTAAACAGTTAAAACACATATTAAAGAATAATTATAAGTGCAACTTGATTAAGATAAGAAATCAAATACTTAGAAATAGTGATTTAACCAGATATTATTCACATTGTTAATAGTTTCTTAAAACATTCTGATTATATAATTTTACTAGCCAAAGAATGGAGTGAACGCTTTTTTCACAATTGAAGAGAGAGTAATACTTATTAAAATAATCCCATTGCCTAAAACTTTCTATCTGTTGCAATCAACAGCATTAATACCTGAGAAAACTCAGAAAAAAAAGATGGAAATTGGCATCCTGGGAGACCAAAAACTTTGTATAAGAGTCATATTAGACTTTGAGAGTTTGATCAGGTAAGTTTCCCAGATTTAGAATCATATTCACTTGTAACAGTTATTAACGTGATCATACTCTTGTTAGGCCCTACTTATACCAGTCAATGGAAAAGTATTCATGAACAAATAGTGCTAAATTTGCATAAATCTATTGATCTTAATAAGTTTGAGATTGTTAATAGTACGTTTTTGATTATTGCTAAAAATCTTTATTGAAGGAAGCCCAGTGGCAAAATTAGATACTTCATATATGAAAATAGCATGGAACCTTTTAGATATTATGTTTAAAGAGTTTCTCTATTTAAAAAAATGGAAATTCCATATTCTTCTCAAAGCTTTTACAGTAGGATTTCTAGAAAGACAAAGCAATATATTATTCTGGTATGATTGCTTAGGTAAGGGAATTGTTACATCAGCAGAAAAAAAATTAAGTAAGAATATCTCAGATATGTCTTACAAGTTGTGTGTGAGCACTGTCAGAGAATAATTAAATATTTGTTTTTTTTTAAATGAGAGTGAAAAAAAAACAATACCAAAAGTATATTAATATATCATTTCTATTAGTACAGTTGATATTTCCTATAAAGGAAGACTTTCTAAATTGTATAAATTGGTACTAAATAGCAGTAATAATTATGATAGAAATTATTTGAAATTTTTGGAATGTAGTAAGTTTTAATATATGAAAAGAAAAAGTTCTTAATGTTAAAATCTGTTGGTTAGACATCATCAAGTCTATATATGAGAATGTTAAGGAGAAAGTATTTTAATATACCTTTCATCATACCTGACAGGGTTTCTAAATGCAATAAAACACTTATTTCAAGTTGTGTGGGATGTAATAAGGTGGTTAATATAACTTGATTACATATATTCACAGACTGCAACAAAATTAATTTCTAAAGGAATGACATTAGTAACTTTTTAAGGGATCGTACACTGATATCTGTATACTAACTAGAGTAATAGTATTAACAAATGTCTCTGTGCCGTGGTAGTAAACAGTAAACATTATAGAATGTCGGAGTCTCCTAGTTGTTTCTGGAAAAATCATTACTAACAAATTGAATTCTGATTTAGTACCTTTGTTTAAGGAATTTCTTAATTTAGCTGCAGATAAGCAAAAGAAAAGAAATGGGACCATCGAAGGCGAGATCTATAAATTATACTAAGAACTCATGTTGCTGGGATAACTTAGAGTTGTTAATTGCAAGATATGAAGAATCTTAAGCTGAGGGTATGTTTATAATAGTTTGAGTGTTATATTATTAGTGTTAAATGCTGTTGATCACGTTTTATCTTCTTTTCTTTATAAATATTGTATATATGTTAAAAGCAATAAAATTATTTGACAAAAAAGTACGTGTATTGCTCAGTGCAACCACCAAAATTGTCTTTGTGTTAATTTTCAATAACAAATTCACTTTAATATATATGTACTAGTGTTCTACCTCAGAAACTTTGTATAATAATTTTTATAAAACATTCACTTGAATGTATGCACAGTGCACCTAATGCATTGTTGAGCTCTTGATATGTCTGTTATAACCTTATAAATGCTTTTGTTTAATAAGTGTTTTGTCAATTGCCGTAACAACTTTGTATTTGTAACAACAGAGCTTTTCAGGCCATTTCTGAAAAGGAGTTTAATTCCCAGCTGGACTTTCCTGGTAAACAAATGTAAACAAATAAATAAATAAGTAAATAAAGCTTTTCAGGGCAGTCTCACTTTACAGGCATCTTGCATCCCTTCAGAGCAAAATATTTTGGTAAACTGCATTTTATTCCATTTCCTTTCCCAAAGGCATTTGCTAATGCCTGCATGCCATTGTGTCCCTCCAACTGCAGCTGGTTCTCCTCAGGTCATAGGATCCTGGCATTGCTCAGCTCAAGCCGCCTTCCTTCTGCTTACTGCACAACAGGCTTA